>NW_013666409.1:368592-376379 GCF_000517525.1 Limulus polyphemus
TAAGACGGTCAAGACGTGACGGCAATAATGTAATGTAATGTGTGTGTAGATAGTGAGTAACTGATCTGCAGTCAGAAGTATTATTGAGCACGTTCGTCGTTATAGCGTTTGTTTAGCGCGATTGTTGAAGTTGAGTGTATCGGTAAAGTTGTATTCGGAAAGAATAAACCAGTTTTTATTAAGAAAGAACTTGTGTCGCTTAAGTTTCGTCGGAACGAAGTTACGGAAAATTAATTAACAACCGGAGACGTAACACTGTCAAAAGTAACAGATCTGTCAAAGAAACCAAATTATTTGGGAAAGGAGGAAATAATTTACAATGCAATTCAGGAAAAAAAATACATCAGATTCAACAAATGCAAGATTATATTTTGTTCAAAATAAGTTGTTGTGTAGTGTAACTTTTTTTTCTATGATATTACTGTTTGTTTTTTACGAATACTGCATTTTAAAATTTAATATACGAGAAAACTTTAAATTTTGGAAAGAAAAAAGCATTTCCATTCTAGTTCACGAGATTGTTTCATTATCATCTGATAAAGGCTCTGATGGTTTCACTTTGCTGGAAAAATACAACATATGTTGAAATACACACCTCCAGAAAAGATATATATAAAAAACAATATAATTTCGTGATGCTCTTCTTCAAGCACGTACCCAGGCTCACGTGAAAGGCTATGGTTTCTTAACTGTCTCTAGGAGACAGAATAAACAAGAAATGCATCGTTTCGTACACGTGAATAGAGAATCTACTTCAAAGAAAATGTTGGAGTAATAGGCTTTACTCACTAATAACAATCGGATTATGTATTGGTAAGTTATGTGTTTATGATATACCAGCCGTGGTTTTGGTTGAAGTAATGTAGGTTTCGATTTTAGTCATAAATAAAGGGAAAGAATAGCCAATCAAACGTTTAATGTCAGTTTCTACATGGAAAGTTACAAAATGAAAGCATTTATATAAACAGAATCGTCATAATGAGTTTCCTCCGTCAAATTGCACACTTTTCATGTTTTGACGTTTTATTGCTTCTAATAAAACACTCACATGACATGTTGAATCATGAACGTTACCGGCTAGAAGACAGTATTGTTTTTGTAAATAATCTCTTCTGTCGAAGATTCCTAGAAACAAAAGTACTACAAAGTGGTGAGGAAGACTTTATTGAAAATGACTATACATCCTGTATGGATACGTAATTATGCAGAAGCCTATATATTCTTTAGATAAATGAAATGCGTGCTGTTGGAAGAAAATAAAACTCGAAGCATATTTTTCGCTATCTACTTTCTTATTGTTCGCTGATTTAGTCATTTGTTCATGTTAAAGGATGTGATTTTAAAACTCAGAATATGAATAAAGTTATGCTAAAACTTGGATTATGAATAAAGTGAATCTAAAACTTGGATTATGAATAAAGTTATGCTAAAACTTGGATTATGAATAAAGTGAATCTAAAACTTGGATTATGAATAAAGTTATGCTAAAACTTGGATTATGAATAAAGTTATGCTAAAACTCAGATTATGGATAAAGTGAATCTAAAACTCAGATTACAGATAAAGTGAATCTAAAACTCAGATTATGGATAAAGTGAATCTAAAACTCAGATTACGGATAAAATGAATCTAAAACTCAGATTATGGATAAAGTGAATCTAAAACTCAGATTATGGATAAAGTGAATCTAAAACTCAGATTACGGATAAAATGAATCTAAAACTCAGATTATGGATAAAGTGAATCTAAAACTCAGATTATGGATAAAGTGAATCTAAAACTCAGATTATGGATAAAGTAAATCTAAAACTCAGATTACAGATAAAGTGAATCTAAAACTCAGATTATGGAGAAAGTGAATTTAAAACTCAGATTATGGATAAAGTGAATCTAAAACTCAGATTATGGATATAGTGAATCTAAAACTCAGATTACGGATAAAATGAATCTAAAACTTCGTGTTCGGTATTGGTAAAGAAACACATTCACGTGATAAAGTAAGTGTATTATACACACTGAAATTTCTTCTTTAATATGTTTTATTCGTACAGAAAATAACTGGATTAACTGTGAAAGATATATATGTATGTATGTATACATATATATATAATTTAAAATATAACCAAAAACGCACAAAGATGTGTTGAAAAAAATGTCAGACCTGTTCAAGTATCTATCTAATTTCAATATGTATAGTTTCTTTGCAACTAAGCAGCTACAAAGATGAAAATGGATCCATTTAACTTGGTTCCGAATTTTCTGTTCACACATAAATAGAATAAGAAATAAAGCAGAGATATGAAACGTTGAAAGAAAAGCAAAAGTGAAATTGAAATTTTAAAACATGAACAGTACCTCAGACACAGACGAATTAAAGGAACTTGTCAAAGGCCCCGAGAGTTCAGGTGAAGGAGTGAAGATACCCAGCAGATACCCACATTGATTTTCACTATTATATCGTCTCACGGTTAAAATTGCGGAGTGCGTTCACCGGCATCACGTCTTGAACCTTGGACCCTTCGATTTGCAGCCGGATATGCTAATCACTAAACCACGTTCGATCTTAAAACCGGGACATTAAAATGCCCAAGGTTTCATTCTCTTGTTTTTTTTATTTTTTGTCGTTGTTCAGAATAGACTCTGAAGATTAAATGCTAATTAAAACGTCTAAAAATGTTAAACTAGGAGGGGAGGGATAGAGGATTAGCGCAAAACGGACTAAGTTCTAGAAGATTAGCGCAAAAAGAACTAATTTCTAAATAATTAGCGCAAAACAGACTAAGTTCTAAAGGATTAGCGCAAAACGGACTAAGTTCATCATGTTTCATTAAGATTTTTTAACTCTATTCAGCAATAGAAAAAGAAACAACCTAGTTTTAACGAATAAAGACAGGAAGTGCTAGTTATTACCGTTAAAACATATGAAGTTAATTAATAATTTAAGAACAATAGTAGGATAAAAGTTAGGTGGAGGCCATACTGAATTTCATAATGTTAGAAAAACAAAACATAATTTTCCACAGCAGAAATATTGTAATATTAAGATAAAATATCCTAATTGTTTTTAGCCGCGGCGTATAGAATGGTTTTGGGTTTTACTTTTTTTTTTTTTCAAGTGCAAACTTTTAGCTCACAGCTCCGTCATCTTTTCGTATTGCTTGCGTACTAAAATATAGATAATGAAAAAAAGTTTCATAGATAAATTCACTCTAATCCTGCCTAAAAGAATTTCAAGTGCCGCGGCTATTGAAGATTATCTATTGTTTACCTTTAGTTCATTGTAAAACGTCAGTGCCCAAATCATTTCTTGTTTTTTACTGGCTATTATTTTACAGTGACCACAGTTTATCGTGTATCATTAACAGGTCTGTTGAGAGCGATTCTACTGTTAATATACAGTAAATGTTTTAAAAGCGTATATGAAGAAATTATTTTTATGATTCAAAAGTTTATAGAAATCTTAAAAAATATCATCAGATTTAAGGACTTATCAAGGTAGTATTCATTAGTTGTAAATTAAGCAGTTGATGTAGAAAATTACAATTTAGTTTTAACTAGGTTTTTATATACAAAAAGTTAGTTTTAAATTTCGTATTTGTTATAAAAAATCACTCTCTACAATTAAACTAGAAGTTGATATACAAAATCATCATTTTGGTTTACGCTACAATTTGATACAGAAATTGAAACATTTTAAATGGAAACTCTTTCGTTTATACTGTGTTATGATATAAAAGACTGTTTAGTTTAGATATTATTGATTAATTTATTTTTGTGAGTGGATATTTTATTATTGTTTAGTTTTTATTATAATAAGAGTTAAAAGCAGACGATTATAGGAAGTTGTGTTTATAATTCATTGATGTTGAGACTATTGATCGTCGCGTGCAATACATTAACGTCGAGAATATAGAAATTTCTAGAAGGCGGGCAGATAATGTGAGACCAGCGGAAAAAGCTGACATACAATAGCAGAAGAGAGTAAAGTTACAACAAGGAAAAGTTCAGCGTGAAGTTAACTATCGAAGAAGTGATAGGCCTAACGTTTAATATGTTAGAGTAAGACTAATAGTAGAAAAGGAGATATGAATAATAATTTATTCCGTCAAAGCGTGGTTCTAAAGTAATTTAATCAGCCTGAGTGCACTTTGACAAAAGAACCAGAGGATATTTAGAAGAAAGAAGACCAAACGATTACGGTAACTCTTGCCACAATTGTAAGTGAATCACACACATAATACTAGTGCGATAGTAATAGAGAAGATAGTTCGGCTTGTCAACTGAAATTCTAAAGCAATTGAATAGGCCTAAGTGGACTTTTGACAACAAGAAGAGAATATATCGTTATCTATATATAGTGCCTATAATTTCTATAGTGTTGAAGAATTTTTATACATGCGTTTAATTTGTTTCGAATATATATATATTATTTGAAAACAAGTGAAGCGCGGGCTGTTTAGTTATTGTTGAATTTATCGCCAACAAGTCACAGACACCTACTGTAGAATAATCCTAAGCTCAATAACAACACAGTATATATATTTATACTATTAAGAAGTATAGGTAAAAGCCTTTTAATTGACAATTGGCGACCATACTATAACCAAAACATCTGACATACTGTTATAGATTGTTTTATATTTTATTAATCGGTGTTTTCCAAGTGATCGATGCCCCGAAATTTAATTTGACATACTCACGAGAGTGTAAAATAAAACTAATATTTTTTTGGAAGTTAGTTGAAGTATTACGAAGAAAACTTTCAGTGAACACGATAAAAAAGTGTTTATTTGGAATGTAAGCCATGTTAACGGATCGAATCAAATGCCTTTCATGGTGATGATTGGATCTATAGAACTAAAAGTCGTAGAACACATTGAGCCAGTATGTTTTGTTAGAAGTTTTCCTTTCCTAGCAAATTTCTACCTACAGCAGAAAGCAATAATATCACAGTAAATGCCATAAAGAGATAATGAGTGGTGTACAAAAGTTAACCCTAAAACTACGACTTTGTTTTCTTTATCTCCTTTACGACTATTGGGATCCACATATTATATCATGTTGATTAATTTGATGTTGTTCTGTTTTAAATCTCTTAGCTAAAGAACTGACATAAAGAATTGGGCGAAATCGCTCGTTTTCTACGTAAAACATCTAAAATAACCCAATAGTAGATAATGGGTTTAATTGCATTATTGATGGTATCTTTGGTGACTTTTTTGCGTGAGTCACAAGCAATTAGAGATACTGTAACCAGCATATTAGTGGGCCCGCAAGCAATATGGTGCATAGATAGTTTAGACAAAAAATGTGTTTATTTTGCCTCTGGTAATTTAGGGTTAATGTAGCTTTGATTTCTATGGGAATTCTGCGTTTAGTTTCATTTAAATGTAGTTCTCAATCATCAGTTTAAGTAAGATGACGTAGTTGGTGTTAGATTCTCTGCTGGACGGTCTAAAACACTGTTTTAGAACGAACGAATATAAAGTTGAGAGTATGAAAATAACTATGCTCAGTAAAAATCTTCGACAGGTGGTTAGTTTGTACATTTGCTTTCTTTGTTTGTTTTAGAATAAAGACACATTTGGCTATCTGTTAAGTCTACCTTAAGGAATCGAACGCCAGATTTTAGCGTTGTGAGTCTGTAGACTTCCGCTTTCCCATGGAGAGACGTAATAATATTTATCGGCAACGAGTCACGAACCGTTGAATCCACAGACCAAGCACGCTAACCAGTTTTGTAATTTCCGTCAGTTTTCATGGATGTGTAATACTGCAAAAAATGAGCGTTTATATTCGTTGACGAGGAACTCACTTTGAGATTAACAATGCTTAGAGATGACAAAACATTGTCGAAACGTTGTAACTTTGCTGTTATGTTAAACTTATATTAAAGTTTTTCTTCATTACCCATTCAAGCCATCTCCAAGCATTATGAGCGTTGATAAGTATTGATAAGCTGTGTAGAACTAAACAGTAAATGAATGGTGGGTTTATGTAAATAAGAATCAATTCCATTTTTTTTATAGTTCAACAGTTTCTTTAAATCTTATTGGTTAAAATGTTATGTTATTCTTTAATATTTATATTGAAGTTTAATTACATTTACGAAGGTTATTTTGTATTGTTGGTTTAATGTATGGATTTATGTTCGATCTTAATCTTTCGAAACCGATCGAACTTCGCGCGTGAGAGATTACTGGGACAACGATTGTTTGCTTGTTTTTGAATTTCGCGCAAAGCTACACGAGGGCTATCTGCGCAAGCCGTCCTTACATTAGCAGTGTAAGACTAGAGGGAAGGCAGCTAGTCATCACCACCCACCGCCATCTCTTGGGCTACTCTTTTACCAACGAATAGTGGGATTGACCGTCAAATTATAACGCCCCCACGGCTGTGGGACTATGATAGAAATATTATTATCAGTGAAGATTTACTCAACTGATGTTTCGTGTAATCTAGTCATCATAGGCTTGTCACAATATGGAAGAAAACAAGAGATGCGAGATACACACAGGTGGTTTTAATATAAACTAAAGTAAACTTTAATATCAAGATGAATTCAAAGAAAAATTATCTAAATCAAAGATAAATATAACCGAATGTTTTTAAACTGAAACGAACTCACATTTAGTTATTCAGCTACGGTCAAATTTACAAACAGAGAATGAAGAAAGATGGTCAGTCAGTGTACAAAGTTTAGTTTTATCTTTTGTTATCTTAGATCCTCGAAAGCAGTGTCTCTTGGGCACGTGATTTAATGAGATAATTCTTATCTAAACATCAAGCTAAAACGCAGTGCTATAAACAGCCAACTAGCTTTCTCTCGCCTTTTTACAGAGTGCTAAAGATAGTGTTTGAATAGTCTACAAACAGTCTTATCTTTTAAACGTTCAAAAGCAAATAGCAACATTGTTTTTAAGTTGTAAGAATAATGATAAAACATCAATACGTTCTTTATTTTATTGCCGCTATTTTTCCCCCTTGAACATGTCGTCATCAGAAAATGTCTTTCTGCAGCAACGCAGACTTTTCGACTTTTCTGAGGTGAAAATGTAATAATATGTGGCCTGGCATGGGATTGTACTGTAGCTTTATAGAAAACATATAAAAGGCATAAAACTGATACCATATTGACAGGTTCTTCTAATCTTCTTGGTGGGGGAGGGGGCAACTGCTCCTTTCGTCCTCCACAACTGGCATTCCTATATTTCTAGAAAAATGAGTTTATGAAAATAATGGTATTTATAGAACACAGGATATCCATGATATATACCGTTCCATATTACCATATATTTTTATCATTAAATTCAACATCTTTAGTTTCGAGTATTTCTGAGAACAACAATATATAAAGGGATAGTATAATTTCACTTTTCCAGCCAATATAAAACATATCATAATGTTTAGGGGACAACAAATGACCTATTGGTCAATCTGGGCTGTCCAATCCTCTAAACTAAACTAAAAGTGTCAATGAAATAAATTAATACACAAATAAAATAATCCTAAACACCTCAAGCAGATCCCCTCTACCTTTTCTTTTTCAAGAGAAAACAATCTGAGAGATTTCAACCTCTCCTCGTATGATAGCCCCTCTATACCAGGCATCATTCTAGTAACCCTCCTCTGAACTCTTTTCAAAATTCAATTCTAAAGTAAGTATTTCAAGACTGAGCACAATACTCCAAATGTAGCCTAACCAGTGACTTATACAATGAAATTATACCTTCTTTAGACTTGTATTCAATATTTCTAAAGATACAACCTAAAATCCTCCTTGCCAC
>NW_013666409.1:377379-388713 GCF_000517525.1 Limulus polyphemus
GTAGCCTAACCAGTGACTTATACAATGAAATTATACCTTCTTTAGACTTGTATTCAATATTTCTAAAGATACAACCTAAAATCCTCCTTGCCACACTGCATGGATGGTTTAAGAGATTAATCAACCATTGTACCAAGATCCCTTTCTTTCATTACACTATTTATGTTATTCCCATCCAAATTATACTTATAATTCAAATTCTGATAATCCATATGCAATATATTGCATGTATTATAATTAAAACCCATCTGCCATAAATTTGCCCAACTCACTAAATGATCTAAATCCTTTTGTAAATCAGCAGCATCCTCTTCACAGATAGCAACACCCAATACCTTAATATCATTTGCAAATTTAAGTATTTTTTTACCATTTCTTAATCTCTGTCATTGATGTAAATCAGAAAGAGCAAAGGTTCTAAGATTGAGCCATAAGGTGCTTCACTTGTGATATCAATTCAGTTTGACTGAACTCCATTTGTAACAACACTCTTCTATCCATTAGCGAATTTATTCCCCCACACCTATAGATATATTTTTTACAAGCCTTTTATGTGGCACTTTGTCAAAGGCTTTCTGAAAATAGAGATACACCAAATCTACACTCTTACCATCATCTATATAAGCAGTAACCTTTTTAAAGAATGTCAAAATATTTGTAATACATCATTAACATATACTCGAAATTTTATGTTGCTCAGATATCAAACATATGTTTAACAGAGCTTCAACTACCATTAATTACAGAGACTTAATAAAGAACTCCACACTTTTTCTAAGTCTAAGTTATATATTTTTCATGATTTCTTATACACTTTATTTTACTCTAATAAACAAAAGCATGTCCTGGGAAGACTATATCTTCAAAAAACTGAATATCTTAACTGAATGTATGATTGCATTTTTCTAAGCTTAAAAATCTGTAAGTTATTCAATTTTAAAACAACCCATAATTGGTTGTGTTATTTTCGTCAGTGTGCTTTTTATTACTTATATTAGAATTTTTGTTACAATTTTCTTCGTATAGAAGATTGATTGTTTATAGAAATGGTCTTATCTACTATACCAGAGTCATTTATAGACGAAAATATCGCAATAAACACACCAAGAAATCAGTAAAATGTGGCTAGGAAATAAAACGTGTTAAAACTTTTATGTAGACCTGAAACAAATGATACACCCTAAGATATGGTGATAGAGGTGGAGTCTTTAGATTGAGAGATTGTCAATGGCCAAATTTCAAAGGTACATATACTGAAAGAATTGAGATATTTTGTGAGAGATTGTCAATGGCCTAATTTCAAAGGTACATATACTGAAAGAATTGAAATATTTTGTGAGAGATTGTCAATGGCCTAATTTCAAAGGTACATATACTGAAAGAATTGAGATATTTTGTGAGAGATTGTCAATGGCCTAATTTCAAAGGTACATATACTGAAAGAATTGAAATATTTTGTGAGAGATTGTCAATGGCCTAATTTCAAAGGTACATATACTGAAAGAATTGAGATATTTTGTGAGAGATTGTCAATGGCCAAATTTCAAAGGTACATATACTGAAAGAATTGAGATATTTTATGGGCTAGAGAGTAACCAATTTTTTTTTAAACTTTCTAGAACCTTCGTTCTAGAAACTGATTTAATTGATGTGATGGTACTATTCGCTGGACATTACATTCTTATTCCTTAACTATAAAACTTGAGTAGGTTTACTCGAAATTCAACAAACGAACGAACTATTAAAGTCGCCCAGAGAAGACCAGACAGAGAGTAAAACACATACAGCTTATTGTAGTTGTATTCAACTATATGAGTTTAATACTATTATAATACTTTTCAACGTTATAAAACAATTTAAAGTAAAGATAAAAGTGTTTGAATGCCAAGCGTTCTCAAGACACGATATCAGTATCTAAGTCTTGGAGAATTGAAAGACATGTATACTATCATTAGATCCAATTATTCAAAATAATTGTGGATTCTGGGTATTCAAGTGCTCAGCAACACTCGCATCCATAAATTTTGGGGCGCTCTCACCCACGAAGATGGCGCCTATATACACCATAATCTTCATTACATTAGAAGGTTCCATGTAATGCTGAAAGACCAATAACGTGTGGCGAGTTATCACTGTCGGTAAGAGTTACTCGCTCAAATAACGAAGTATTAGCTCGGTCTAAGATTTGATTAATGTTATAACATTTGTGCAGAACTGGAATACCAAAACGATCTAATGATGACAGCAGTCCGACACTAACAAGTTGGGTGAGACTTTGACGGTTTACGTTGACAAACAACTGATTACTTAACACAAGACTTTTAATAACTTGTTTTCTCTGTCAGAGAAACTAATGGCAAAAATATAACAGGTATGAGAATCGAAACTGCTGAAATTGATTTGCAGTATAAATAAGTTTATTATGAAAAGTGTGGTACATCAATCTATTTTTTAAAAAAAGTGATGAACTTGCTAAATATGAAAGGTTTCAACCAAAGGTTACGTGAATGATATAAAATGATCCTTTCCAAAAATTATTAAAATTTTTCTTGTTTTACAATAGTGATTATAATCATCACAATAGGTTTGCCTTTCGGTAAAAAAGGAATTAAAAACTATAACAATAGTTTTCAACACAGACTATTTCTAAGTCTGAGTATTCAGTATTTCGCATTCCTTCATAGCCATGAGTCTAATGGTAAACATCTCTAAACAATCTACAAACAATTTGATAATAATTGTTTCCTACAAATATTATTAAGAGTTGTTAGTATTGTTTATACTTTCTTACTAGACAAAATACAAATATATTAAAATTCATTGTGTAAATGTTCAATGTTAAAAACTCACTTTTCAATAAACAACGATTTATTGTATACAATTCTAAAAATGAGACTGTTTCCAGTCTCAAAAATACAATAAAATACCAATTAACTCCCTGTACAGGATAAACGAAAAAAACAAAGGTAAGGTAATTAGCAAAACTTGGAAGAAGCATATGTTGAAAACTATTTTTTTTTGTCAAATTAACAGTACATAAACAAAACGAAGGTTTAGCTATGGGTTCTCCTTTATCTCTGTTATTATGTGACTTATGTACGGACAGTTTTGAAACGGAAGCGTTAGAAAAACCGGATAAAGAAACCCTAAAGTTTGGTTAAGGTATGTTAATGACATATTTTTGATATGGCAGCATGGTAAAGAGGAATTAGTTCTTTCTGCTAGTTGCCTTAATAACGTTGACAATTCTATGAGATTTACTTATGAAGTTGAGACAAGAAGCTGTTTACGTTTTTTGTATGTTTTAATGAGTAAAAAGAAGGATAAACTGGAAACTACTATTTATCGAAAACCTTTCTATGTAGTCATTCCGCCAAATCACAAATGTCGTAATACTAAATCACAGAAAACTACTGTTTTTTACTCTTATGTGGAAAGGATACTAAAATTATGTTGTAAACAGGAAGACATTAATAATAATTCATTATTAATTAAGTACATAGCAGTAGAAAGACGTTTTAATCCTGATATTGTTGACAGAGCTGTTAAAAAACTAAAAAAACAAGGCTGAAAATATTAAGTTAAAACCACTTGGTGAAAAAAAGTAAAAAAGAATGTTTGGTACTATAATTTATACCTGGTTTATCTTGTCAAATAATGAAGCGATTCAGTACACAAATAAATATTTTTCCGATATATAAACCAATGAACAAAGTTTGCCAAATTCTTAACGTAACTAAAGAAAAAAATTTGATTTAATGGAAAAGTGTTGTATATATAAAATATCAGTGAATGTGAAACAGTATATATATATAGGACAAACTAGAAGTAATTTAAATACAGAATGAATGAACACAAAATAAATGTTGAAAACAATAATATCACTATTTCATCTTTAGCAGGTCATATTAATGAACATAACACACAATTCAATGGGTTTGTTTGTTTGTTTGTTTAAGTCAAGCATAATGCAACACAAGGGGCTATCTGCGTTCTGCCCACCACGGGTACCGAAGCCCAGTTTCTGGCGTTGTAAGTCCTCAGACATACCACTGTGCCACTAGGGGATATGAAATGTTGTCAGCAGAAACTCTTTCATATGTTAATTGTGTTCTGATTATTTTTCATAAGGGTATAAATAGATATGATTCTTGCAAAACATTACATTTTTCAAGATGATGCAATAAGCAGGTCGAAACATGTTGAGTTTATGAGACTGTTTCCAGTCTCATCGATATTTTTTCTTTTATCCTGTACAGTATGTTATTTTGGTATTTTGTTATATTTTTGAGACTGGGAACAGTCTCATCGATATTTTTCTTTCATCCTGTACAGTATGTTATTTTGGTATTTTGTTATATTTTTGAGACTGGGAACAGTCTCATTTTTATAATTGTGTACAATAAATCGTTGTTTATTGAAAGGTGAGTTTTAATAAAGTATAAGCACTTTAATAACGTTATTTCATATAAACATAGTAATAGTCTAAGTTGCTCAGAATCATTTCTACACTTCTAAAGAATGTGAAAACATTCTAATAATAGTTTTTTTAGAATATTAGTAGTTTAAGTTCTTCATAATTGTTTATACACTACAAAACAAAGTTAATGTCATAGTGAAAGACTGTCGATTGTCTGAACTGTTCGTAGTTGTGTAAACACTTTTAAACAATGTACAAACATTCTAATAATAGCTCTTTCCAAGAAAGACTGTTCATTGTTTAAGCCGTTTGTCATATATTATCAATATTATCAATTATTGAATTTAGTTAGGAGTATATAAACAATGTACAAACATTCTAATAATAGTTCTTTCTGAGAAAGACTGTTTGTTGTTTGATCTGTTCGTAATTGTTTACATACTCCTAAGCTAAGTTTAATAATTGAGCTTTAAACGAATGTTTAGTAACCCCTTCAGAAACTGTTTATCCACGATAAATTGTTTGGAATTAAGCACAAAGCTACACAATGGGCTATCTGTGTTCTGCCCATCACGGGTATCGAAACCAGATTACTAGCGTTGTAAGTCCGCAGACATACCGCTGTGCCACTGGGGGGGGGTCCACGATAAATAAGATCTAAATTTGTATTTAGGAATAATTAAAACCAAGTAAAAACACTGAAGCTCAGAGGTTATTTTTAAAACCTTAATCAAAACTTTCTTTTTTTTTGTCTAAAAACCCATGGTCCTTAACCTCCCCACCCCTCACCCACACACAAAGGCAAACAAGAATACAATATTTCTTTATTAGGCACACACTGTGTACAGTTAAAACATTCATAAGTTCAGAGGTGAGGTTTATTCATATTACAATACACTCACCAGTGTTTGAGGGGATCTACAGTTAACACATTCACAAATTCAGGCGCGAGGATTAGTTGGACAATACTATCACCACTGCGTAATGTTTGTATTAGCAATACATTCATTACTGTTCACAAGCAATACTTTGATTAAAAATCAATTCACTACATACTCTTTGAAAGTAATGTTAATACAAAACATAAAGTCACCAAAGTTCAGAAGTAATACTTTTATAAACAATGCCTTCACTATATATTGTTCAAAAGTAATGCTTATATAAACAAAACATCCACGAAAGCTCAGAAATAATACTTTTATAAACAATGCCTTCACTATATACTGTTCAAAAAATAATGTTTATATAAACAATAAATTAACCAAAAATCGGAAGTCATGCTGTCATAAACAGTACCTTCACTATATAGCGTTTAAAAAGTAATATTTATATTACCAATACATTCATCAAAGTTCGGAAATAACACTGATATAAAACATGCTCACGCTTCCCTCTATAGAAGTAATGTTTATCTAGACAGAACATTCACAGCTGCTAAAGTGTTATATTTATTGAAATAAAGATAATTCTTGGGGAAGTTTTGATACAAAAGTCTAATGGAAACTCCCCTGATTGGTAGAGGTTTCTGAGCATGTGTATAAAATGGTCTGCCATTAAAGAGTTAGAGTGCTATATTTGCAACAAAGGAGTTAGATAATGGTGCAATCGACTCCGAAAAACAAACACGCGCCGCATTCCATTGTTTGTCGTGGAACAAGAGTTGAAATCTGCACGCCATTTTCTAGACGGCTCATAAACCTTCACTGCACTGTAACTTATCCATTTTGATCTCTCATTTATAAAACTGAGCCGAGGCCCAAGTCCAACCTACATCTCATATAACGATCGCCTAATCCTATTTGACTGTCTCTTTTTTTTTCCAGCTACGCCAATGTGGTTGGCATATCACGTCTAGATATATGAGGTTAATTGCGTATATTGGTGTTTTCTTTACGATAACACGTATTCAATTTCCGAGTCTAGAATTTACTACTATGAAACAACACGAGCGTTATGTGTAAGTACTTTCAGATGTGCAGGAAAGAGACCTTATCTCGAATAATCATTTCTCTCATTCTCATCTGAGAGGCCTAAATATGAAGCAACTATCTTGCGAGGGTTATCCACTGATCGATTTTACATGTACCCGAAGTTCTGCTACTGAATGTACAACCGTTTATTCTACCGAAAGCCACAACCAGCAGAACAGGAAACCAGACATCACGTTGCTTTCCCTGTAAGATAGCTACGGTCTCGGTGTATTGTAGGTGTCCAGGTAGTGGAAGGAAGAAGACCATTAGCGTAACCTCCAAATATGGCTCAGAGTCGACTTTTAGGGGAAACATTTCATTAAACGACAAGCAAGAAATTTGAAATTTCAGGTAATCTGGTAACACCTTTATTGAAGATTAGTTGACATTATCCAACTTATAAATCATAGCTTTCTAATCATTAAAAATTTTTGTTTTCTCTTGATTTGTTTTATGACATCATATACTGCTAGTTAGCACATTATATAAAAGTAAGTAGATCGTTTCTGAAGTTATGTTTTAGTTTGATCTGTGTAATGAGTGAGCTTTCTTTAATTAGAATTTAGCAATGAAAATATCGAGGTTATTAAAATAGGTAAAAGAGAAGTTGTATTGTTTCCTTATATCATAATGGTTGATATGTAAAAGTTAATTATAGTGATTTAAGAAAATGTACCGAAACTTTCTGATATATAGAACCAGGCGTAGTCCAATGGTTAGCGTATCTAGCTGTGGATATAAGGTCCAATGTTCGAGCCGTATTGCCACTGAACACTTCGTATCAGCTGCAGGCTCCTTATGAAGCGGCAGTTAACTTTGTTATTCGGTTTAAGGATCAATCAAAACTCTGGTTAGTAGTTAAAAGTTAGGAGCGGTTATATCTGAACCCTAGGAGTCTCTAGCTTGGCCATTTCATCCATGTGTGCATAAGGTTGCACTCACCGATAATTTACTTTTGTATTTTCAGATATTAGTCCGCTGTACTTGCTATGTGTGTTACGTTTTGTAGTAACGACATTCTCAGTGCTGATTTCTGGAAGTAATTTATTTATAAAGCTAATAAAATCCTTTTAGATGCCCAAAAGTATGTACAGAATTTGTTTGACCTATAATTGGAAATGAAGTGCATATTATATATATAAAATGAGTAGTATCACTAACCTTCACTTGGAGATACTCTAAGAACTACTGCTACTTTGCATATGGAGATAAGGAAGAGCG
Organism: Limulus polyphemus; assembly: GCF_000517525.1. Taxonomy (NCBI): domain Eukaryota; kingdom Metazoa; phylum Arthropoda; class Merostomata; order Xiphosura; family Limulidae; genus Limulus; species Limulus polyphemus. The sequence continues at coordinate 384,991 of NW_013666409.1, forward strand.
ATCCGTTCCATTGGACTGTTAACATTAAATTCAAATTTGAAGCTTTTAAAATTGTATCCAATTTATCTCAAACTTACCCTAGTGAGAGTATTCCTGATGGCAAAAACAAAACAGGTGTCATAAGTAAGTTCAGTTAACCTGAAAGTCGTCCAATGGATTGTTTGTTTGTTTAAAGTTAAACACAAAACTACATAATGGGCTATTTGTGCGCTGCCTATCACGGGTATCGAAACCTGGTTTGTAGCGTTGTAAGTCCGCAGACATACAGCTGTGCCACTGGGGGGGGGGGGGGCATCGCCCAACGAAGACAAGGTGAAATACTTAATAAAGCTATTTTCAAGTAATTATTATTTTGTCGCTATGATTTTTCAATAATATTAAAAATGCAGAACAGTAAGATGGTTGTGAGTGATGAAAATAAGAAAATTACGAAGTTAAAATGAGAAATGTTTATAGAAAGTAAAAGAGACAGGAGTTTATTCCTTCGCAGGTTTTGAACTGAGAATGGGTAAACACTAAAAAAAATAGCCAAATGAGACAACTACGCAAGTTATAATATCAGTATCATAATTTCTGTAAACAATCCTAAAATCTATAATAACATAAAATGAATATAAAGCGACTACTAACTTGTTATACCTAACTAACATTTTTACAATGAGTATCGAGTTCATTTAAAAGGCTTTAACAGATGTCAACCACCTGCTTGAAAATTGTGGTCGGACCATGTGAAGTCTATAATCTTCTGCAGCTGTTGGTACTAAAAGGTGGTCGGACCATGTGAGGTGTGTAATATTCTGTAGCTGTTGGTACTAAGAGGCGGTAGGACCATGTGAGGTGTGTAATCTTCTGTAGTTGTTGGTACTAAGAGGTGGTCGGACCATGTGAAGTCTGTAATCTTCTGTAGCTGTTGGTACAAAGAGGTTATCGGATCATGTGAAGTTCGTAATCCCCTGTAGCTGTTGGTACTAAGAGTTGATCAGACCGGGTGAGGTGTATAATCTTCTGTAGCTGTTGGCACTAAGAGGTGGTCAGACTGCATAAGGTTTGTTATCTTCTGTGACTGTTGGTACTAAAAGGTGATCAGACAGGATAAAGTTTGTAATATTTTATGATTTTTGCTTAATAACAAACCAACCAACCAACTGTGTGACTTAAACATTTAATAAGGTTTTCATTTGAATTTATCTTACATTTATTTTACATTATTCAAATTATACACGATTCTTGAAATTACATAATCTTTAAAATATAGTTAAGAAACTTTGATAAGAGTATGGATCCACAAGAAAGGTACGTATATGAAAAAATGGGCAAAGACTTCTAATCTGGCGATCATCATAAAATAAAAGTTACCGCAAGTTTGATAAGTCAGACAGGGAACAACAAACCAACAATTTTTGTAGGATGGTCTTGCATTTTACCCCTCCCAAAAACGTTAGTTGCAGTGTCCTCTTTGTTGAGTTACATGACTTATATATGATTTTATTCAAATATTATCTTTTATTATGATGATGTTATTTATTTTTCATACTGACAGGCCTTATGCTCGTACAACACAATAAATATTTTATAGAAGATTTTTAGAAATATTTTTTCAAAAATTACAATGTAATAATGTTCAATCTTTAAATTGATTTGAAGGATAAACTATCTCTTAAACTCCCCCTTAATATGACGTTCTTCTTCCGTGTCTCTGTGTGTTTTCTTATAGCAAAGCCACATCGGGCTATCTGCTGTTTCCACCGAAGGGAGTCGAATCTATGATTTTAGCGTTGTAAATCCGACGAGTTACCGCTGTCCCACCGGGGGACTCTTATGTGTCATGGTCTTTGTTATGTCTTACTCTAGGATTAATTCATAAAGCTTAACGTAGTGTGCAGGGATAGGTTCAGGGGCAGGGGCACTTCTTGAAAGGGAGAAAGTGCTACCCTTCAAACGAAAGTAGAAAAATGAAGGAACTTAAGTTCACAACAGAAAGAGACAAAAGATAACATTTACCATTCCTTGACGTGATGGTTACCAAGACACACAACTCATATATCATAGGAATTTACGGTAAACCCACGAGTATGGGTAAATATTCCGTCTTTGAATAGAACCACCTCAACAGTGTAAAGACAGGTGTCATAGACTACCTAGTTGCCAGAATGATCAATATTTATAATACCGAAGAAAATAAGAAGACGGAAGAAAAAAAATATACCACTTCTCAACAGAGTACTTAATAAAGAAGACAAATACTGAGAATAAACAGGAAAAAACTTACTGACATACAACCATATTCAGGGATGTCAGAAATATTTCTGAAAACATACAGAAAATACGTAAACAAAAGAAAGTCGCAACAGTATTCAGAAACCACAACATAATACGATCGCAATTAGTACACACCAAATCACTTAAAGTCCTATAACAGAGAAAAAACACTACTTACAGCACCTCCCGTGAATGCGGATACCAATACATTGGAGAAACAAAAATATTACCAAAAGGTAGAGTTTAGGAACATAACAGACATACAAGACTCGGTAATACCGATCTATCTGTAGTTATCCATTATGCCAAAGAAAAGGACCATACAATGCATTGGAATGATACTGAAATAATGGGATATGAATTATACATAAGAAAAAACAAAGATAAAAGCAGCCTTCTAAATACACCTAACTGATAACACATTCAGTCAACCTAACATAAAAGTCAGCAAAACCTAGATACCCTTTTGAAGACATTCAAACAATTGATTATCGCATCAGGCTTTCATAAAAAGTCCTGGGATTTGAATCTCAGCCATTACAACACAGAAAATACTACTTCTCAGGACTGACTTGAAGACGGCAGTAGATTATTAATTAATACATAATTATGAAAACAACTGATAATTGAAAACATTGTTAATTAAGAAGTCCTGTACTGATATAAAAATTACAGGATGTGATATCGAACATGTGTGCATTAGTCATTGGTGAAAGTAACACATTTTTTCTTCTAATGTCATTTTATCTGACGCTGTAAATCATCTCAGCGATGTGCATAAAAAGCTATATCGAGAAATTGAATAGTTTGAGTTTTTCGGATCTATATCTTTTACCAAAGGCGTTGTTCACGTCATTGACAGCACATGTAAAGCTTTACCGAATTTTGTATGGATTATTATTCATTGTTAGAAGGGAAATGTTTGACGTCCAATATGGTGGCGTTGAATAAAACTGGAAGTTTGTGAGATCTCGTGCAAGGCTTCGATAGGCTATTAACCTTTACAAAGACTGAATTAAAATAATTCATGGCTACAACACTGATGTTCTTTCGTATAAAATCATTTACTATAATTGATCTCACACAGGGATGGCGTCAGCTTCTTTTCGGTAGACTCCAAAAAAAGTTGAGGGGGCTACACTAAACATCTTGTGGGCACACATCCCGTAGTGTTTATGAAGTAAACCAACTTTAACAGCAAGCCCCTCTTATCGCTGCCTCTGATCACTTAGAATTAAGCGTTTACACATTAAACATGTTTAGATTCTCAACGTATTAAGAAATAAAGAAGATATACAGTACTGTGCAAAAGTATTAGGACAAGAGAATATTTTGTCATTTTATGGAGCTAATTCTTCCATGTCATTACAGAATGTAAATTTAAACACTATGGTAATGCTTCACTGATCCCTGTTGACAATTGAATGGGCCAGGGTAAGAATACTTATCATTCTTTAGAATTCC
>NW_013666409.1:388779-400623 GCF_000517525.1 Limulus polyphemus
ATGCAGTGTCTTAACTATATAGATAGAAGCTAGGAAGGAGCTAGCATATGGTACGGTATATGCTAGAATAAATCAATTTAATAGCACTCCACAAATATATCTTGATAAAAACAGTGTTTAACACTATATATTAAGTTTTGTTGTCATGCCACGATCCCATAAGCATAGTAAATTGTCAGTAGAGCAGAGTGTTCACATAAAAGCTTTACTTGATGCTGGTTGGACTCTCCGACAAATTGCTGCAGATTTAAAATGTTCCCCAAACACTGTCAAGTACACCCAAGATCGTGAGACCGAGACAGGTATATTTGAAAATAGAGATGGAAGAGGCAGAACACCTAAACTCAATGATACTGATGTTAAGTATCTTCCTTTATGCAGCCTTTGGGACATAAGAAAGACTGCAACTGATCTCAAGCATGAGATAAACGACCATGTACCAAATGACAGAAAAGTGTCCAGATGTACAGTATCAAGAAGACTCAACGAGAATGGAATATTTGGTCGTGTAATAGTTAAAAAAAAAAACTTTTCTTCGATCTCCAAATATTGTCAAGAGATTGCAATCTGCTGAAAAGTAAACAAAAAATAACTGGACTGTTGATGATTAAAAAAGGGTGTTGTGGACGGATGAGTCCAAGTTTGAAATATTTGGTTCAAAGCGTAGGTTATACGTCTGGCGGAAGAAAGGAGAAATATACTTACCTTAATGCATAGCACCTACCATGAAGCATGGGGAGGCAGTGTGATGTTTTGTGCGTGTTTTTATGCTGAGGCGACAGGAGATATTTGCAAAATAGATGGAATAATGGACCAGTGCAAGTACCACCAGATACTGATCCGTCATGGTATACCCAGTGGTTTGCGTATTATTGGTAAATGATTCTATTACCAAGAAGATAATGACCCCAAACACTCATCAAACCTATGCAGAAATTACTTAGCTAAAAAAGAAGCTGCTGGAGTCACTAAAATCATGCATTGGCCTCCACAGAGCCCCGATCTTAACCCAATTGAGCAGATCTAGGATTTGATAGATCAAAAACTTGACAAATAAAAGTTGCTTCCAAAGGAACTTTATGGAAGTCTATTAGAGACATTTGGAGTAAAATTCCAAAGGACACTTTGATTAAATATGTTGCAACATGCCTGAATAACTGTCTGCAATTATTAAAGCAAAAGGTGGACACACGAAATATTAACTGTTTGCTGAACTGAGTTTCTGTTGTACTAAATATGAAGATTGATAAAATTTGATGTTTCACCTCTGATTTACCTTCCATTGTTCTTTGGAAGTAGCCTGAAATCTAATTTTTGACTTTGTACTAACACTTTTGCACAGTACTGTATGTTTCAAATTACATGTAGTTAGTATGACGGAAGAAACGTCAAATGGGGCGTATTACTCTTACAAAAGAAATAGCACGTTGTTGTTGTTTGTTGAATTTTGCGCAAAGCTTTTCGAGGGCTATCTGCTCTAACTGTCTCTTTAAAGTAATAAATTTAAAAGAAGGCAACTAGTCAACACCACACACCGCCAATTCGTTTGCTACACTAAACGAGTAGTAGGATTTGACAGTAATTCTTAGAACGCATCCAAGATCTTATAGTGCAGAACGCGATTTTTTTTTTCTTTTTGCAAAAACTAGGCGCGAATCATGGAACCTCGAATTCACAGTTTGGCACGCAACCATTGGGCCACGCTAGGCCGAAGGCGTGTTACTTTTACAAAATAAAGTTCAAAGAAGGCGTGTTAGTTAGTCAAAGATGACGTATTACCGTAGCTTAAGGAAATCTGAATCGAATGTATGGTATCACGTCGAACCAATTTTTTCGCACTTCTTTACTTTATCATATCATATCATATGAAATTAAACAGAAAAAGACTATGAACAGTGGAAACTTGAGTGTTTCACGATAAGCCTTAGACACGAAAGTGTTCGAGTGAAGCTTAGCAGCTTTTCTGGTAATGCTTTTAGATCATGTTCCGTTTCTTGCATGTTACATATAAGAAAAGAAGAAAAGAGGTTATAAAATTCGAAACATTCAGCTCCAATTTACCGTTTATTTGCATCCACAAATTTGACGTGGTCAAAATGTTCAGATTTCTTGTGAAAAGCTCTGATCCCCAAATATTTATAACGTTTGCTCCATAAAGTCAAAATGCCGATTATTGGTGTATAAAATCTATGAAGTGGATGTCAAAGAAAAGGAAATAAAAAGTATAAAATTCGCCACATAAATTCGATAATTTCAAAAATCTTGTTGCAGAAATATAGTCAAAGTCTACCAAATAGCGTGTTTAACGCCAAACACGTCGCCAGAAATCTGGGGGACCTGGTAGAAATACAAAAATATGAGGACTTTTTTAACAATTGTCTGAGTATAATACAGATATTTTACACGAATTTCATTAATCAGAGCTACATTTTCTGGAGACCAAATATTACTGTGCTATAAAGGGCTATTCAGGAAATACGTTACGATTATGATTTTATTTAGTTATTTTGTGTCTCAGTAATTCCAGAGACGCGCTACCCGGATCCCCGTAGTGCAGGTGTGTTTAGCTGCAGCCCCCACCCTGGCAACGGCCCTGTTTAATACATAATTTTGAATATCAGCTACGAGGACATGCAATGTTTACCTTGCCGTATATTCTGTTATTCACAAACAACACTTCACAGAAATATCAATATGCCTTTATGAAACATGACCCAATTCTATCAAACTTCGACTGTTTTGAGACTAGATTAGTATAATATACCGTTATAGCGATGAAATAGTTTATCATTTAACAAACATTTGTGATTATATGTGTTTTATTGAGATATTACGTAGTGTGAGTTTTTAGCAGCAGTGGGCCATATGCGTATAACGATTTATATATGTCTGTTTGTTTTATAACAAAGCCACATTGGACTATCTGTTGTATCCACCACTAGGAATCGAATCCCGGATTTTAGAACTACAATTGCTTAGACTGACCGTTACCCCACAGGGGGACCAATTTATGTGTCTCTTCATGCAACGAAATAAGTAGTATCGCAGGTCCTAAGAAATATTTAAAAACAATTTATTTCTATAAGCTTTGACCTCCAGTGGCCCAGTGGTATGTCTGCGGACTTATACTGCTAGAAACCGGGTTTCGATACCAGTGGTGGGCAGAGCACAGATAGCCCTTTGTGTAGCTTTGTGCTTAATAACAAACAACATCAACAACTGTAAGCTTTACCTTTAGTCAATCTATTAAGTTTGATTGCTAAAATCAAATAGAAATATCCGTTAATTAAAGTGTACTTAAAGTTGATAGGTTATGGAGAAATTATCACAGGTAAATAACGTAAATAATCATACACATATATTTCCACTTATGAAGACTAGTTCACTTGCCTGTTTGTTGATACGTATGAAGCTATACGATGAGTTATCTGTGCTGTGCCCTCCGCGGGTATTGAAACCTGATTTTTGGCGTGATAAGCACCCAGATTTACCGAGAGGGGGAGGGGAGGGTCAGGTTATTTTGGATTTAAGAGTAACCTACGTCACCTGTGGCTAAACCTTGTGAAATATTACTGGGTTTACGACATAAAAATAGTGATAATAGCGAGGATTCCACCACTGTTGGATCGATACATTTTCATATCCATAAATGTTTGTTTTTATGACGTTAAATAATCCTACACTGCTGAAATTAGTCCAGAATATATAATTATTTTTTTTATTACTTTAGTTATGACTATCTAATTAGCGTTTTGTGGTAATGAGTTATTGATAAATGACCCCCCCCCCCAGTGGCACAGCGGTATGTGTGTGTGCGGAATTACAACGCTAGAATCCGGGTTTCGATGCCCATGGTAGGCAGAGCATAGATAGTCTATTGTGTAGCTTTGTTCTTAATTACAAACAAAGAAATATTGATAAATATCAATGACTTCATTGTTAAAAGAATTCTAGAAAGTATTGATTAAATTTGAATGATTCTGGTTAAAGTTATATTGAGAAGACGGTTTGTATTTGTTTATGAATTTATAAAACCAGGCTGTTGAATTACTCTACTTTTACATGTATAATCTTCCGCTTTAATTTATGTTTACAAAACCTGACCACTGTTTGGTACTTTTATTTGAGTAATATCCCGTATTTCTTTCTGTTTGAGTGCTCCTAAATATAAGATAATTTCCATCATACATGGAAAGGAAATTTCCTGTTTCCAAAACTATAGTAGCTTCTCTTTCCTGCTCTTTTCTAGCGAAAGTACTTCGAAATTGCTTTAGATATAATGAACTCGAACAAAACGTGTTTCAATATTTTCCTTTACAAAACCGCATAATGTTCTGTTATCTCTGCGTGTGCAGGATGTTTTCTAACACGTGATAGGAATTTCGAAAAATGTTTCTGCTTTTCTTACATAATTTTAATTCAAGCCACACACGAATCCAGCAGCACCTAACGGCCATAAAAGTGTACTATTTTCTAACCCCTGAAAATGTGTTGAATGCTTACACATCTTAAGATAATATATATCATGTGCAGAAACTACTTTTTATATTTAAAACTATTTATCAGAAACTCGATCTTTTATCAATTTCAAACAACTTTCATCCTGAGCGGAACCTCACACACACGTGGATTAAACGGTAGGGTCAGAGGTCCCATTGGTTCATATAGAGGCGTTTGTTATTTTGAACTACGAGCCAGAGGAAAGACAGACAGCCAGCAGTACCTACCGCTACGTAGACAATGTCCAGCTCTTTTAACAAAGTAAAGGTATTGACTATCACTTTGATATCGCACGCACACGTGAATGTGCGGAGCAGCATTACATCTCAAACCTCTTCATCTAGAATATATAAGCTAACTACTAGGCCACGCCCAGTCCTTGCTCATCAGTACTTATAGTAACGTCATATGTTGATTGGGAACTTTATTTAATGTATTGAAATATTCTAATTTGATCTAAAATTACCTATTTTTTCTATTTTTTTTCAAGTCGCTATATAGAATTTGGATTTTATATGAAAAAAGTACTGGATCCCTATTGTCAGTGTGAGGTTTCGGTTTTGGAAAATAATTTAAATACTATTGAGGCTACTACTTGGAATGGGGCTAAATGGTGTAATGTAGTTGAATACGTCAGTTAAATATCTATTCGCAGTGCAGTCGAATCAGTTTTAATATTAATCAAAGTGTTTCCACCTTTAGATTTTAGATAAAAATTCCAAAGGGGTTCCATATCTCAGATCAGAAGAGATAAGACAAAAATTTAGCAGTGGTTATATATATTACCTCGATGATTCACACGAGTATCCAAAAGACATTTCTAGGCAGAAATAAAAAATATCAACTGTTTTTAGATTTTAAGACTACTTTTAAAATTTATTATTACACTTCAACGTAAATGGTAAAATTGTGTACATAAGCTGATAAATTAATGATAAGGTCTTAAAATATAGGTTAATTGTTTCTAAAGTGTTCTGTGTTTGTTGTGCCAGAGCGTTGATTAATATCGTCAAAAATGTAGTTGTTAATTTCTTTTCCTCATCAAATTGTGAATTTCATGAAGAAAAGATGACGTAGAAGCCTAAAATATTTTTCGATTTACTACTTTCGCTGCAGCAGACTAGTTTAGCTTAATTCACAGGTCCTTGGTGCTGCTTGAAAGAACCTAGCAAGTAAATGAATTGAGTATAATGTGGTGGTGGAATGTAGACACTTTGATGAATAGTTCTTTACTTACTACTATTAACCTAAAATGCGTCACGTGTTTTTATAACGCGACATGTCATCACAATTAATTATCTATTATTTTTCGGCACTGATGAGCTGTGAATTCAGCGAAACTAGTCTCTTGTACAAAAGTAGTAAATCTAAAAAAAAAAAAAGCTTAAGTCTGTACATTATTTTTCTTCATTGAAATCCAAGTTTTGGTGAAGAAAATAAATAAAAAACAAGTTAGTCCCCTGACTCATAATAGATAATCAATTGTGGCGGTATGTTACATGTTATCCAAACACCTAATATATTTGGGGCTGTTAGTAAAGTACTATAGATCAAAACTAACCAAACATTTGCTATTTGTCCCTAATGAGGAAAGCTCCGCCCTTCCTAAACGCTCGGGTTACAGAGATTCGTATTTTTGTCTTTAATTGATTTTTTTGAATCTATGTGTTTTCCTAACACTATGAACCAAAACCAAATATTATTCAAAAGGGTCTCTAAACTGTTGCACATCTTATTTTATACTGACTGTAGTTCTGATTACTTTAAGGTTTCATTCTTCTTCCAAATTTCATTTTAAAAGGTGTGTGAAACATGAAAATTTACTATCTCCTTTACCAATACGTAGTTTTATCAATATTGTTGCCTTCCAGTAGCACAGCGGCATGTCTGCGGACTTACAACGCTAGAATCCGGGTTCGATACCTGTGATGGCAGAGTAAAGATAGCCCGTTGTGTAGCTTTGTGCTCAATTACAAACAAACAATCAACATTGTTTTGTTATTTAAAATTTGTTTTATCTAACTATCTATCTAACAAACGTACTAATTGTAATCTTTACTTTGTTTCTTTGGTTTATTTGTCTCTTAAGTAAATTTAGTTTTCTTCTTCTTGTTTGACTTGGTTTGAGGCTAAAAGCTCTGACATTTTGCTTTCTGCTGTTTTAATATTTATAATTTACGTGTACCATTTTATTATGGAAAGAGAGCGCAGATTTTAGGTTAGTTTTACCGTTATATTCCTACATATATAATTTCGACTTTCTTCATATACATGATGCCTCATTATGATTTTAATGCCATTTTTTATCCCATACACAAATCATAGCCAAAGTTTGAGACATAATCTCTGTAATTTTCGAAATAATATCGTCAAAAATCTTTATTTAATCTCTAGGAAGAGGAAGAAATTCTAGGATAATTATAGATTTATTCATCTATAACATTTAGTTTCGAACTGAATACCAACTATTATTCTGTAAAACATAAATGTAAATTATTTCGAAATAACATCTATTAAGTAGAGGTGGTCTATAATACAGAACTGAAGATCTTGATCAACAGCATGACAATATAAATATTATATCGTATAGATTTATGCGTTTAACGACTCAGTACGTACTTTATTGTTAAGCCTAAAGGTGAAGATTTCATATTAATTGCATTTTTGACGAGAATTTGTTTTTAAAATACACGAATATGTGAAATTAATAGTGTGGGTTTGCTCGGTCATTACTGTAATAACTAGTTAACTATAAACATATCTATGAAAATCACAGAAGAACAAACAAGCCTGGAAAAGTGTATAATAATACTGGACAACAAAATTTTTTATCTCTTAATAGAAAAAAAATGCATCTGACGATGCTGATTCTAAAATCCTTGCTGAAAATTACTAATAACCTCTAGTATTTGAGTTATGATAGATTTATTAAAAATATTCTTATATATACCGTGAAAAGAACAACTTTTTCTTTAATAACTTTATTTATTCATTGCAGATTGCCTTTAGGAATGTATAATCTGCATGCTTTGATAAGTTTCTTTCATGTTTACAGCATGAGCAACAGGAATTCATGAAATTTCTTAGTGTTCCCATTGTGCAAACGTACATCTTTCAGACTAACTTTATATGAGTCGATAAAAGGCCTCCATTGTTGAGGACGATGTTCAGTACCTAATACTTCAATTAGTGCATCGACATTTTTACAGAAACACAAAGTATCTTGCATGCTGTAGTGAGAAGCATGACTTTGATGACAACTTTCGTAAATTGAAATACTTGTTTCTGGAGCTAGTAAATTTCATTGCTGTAAACGGAAGCCAAGAAGTGCCCCATGCTGCTTTGATAGAGATAAGCCATGAATCAGATCATTTAGCTCTTTTCGTGTGATACGATGAGGCAGTCTATGTTGAGGTGCCACAGGAATAGAATTACCAAATGAAGAGGATGAAGATGATTCATTATCTTCTTTGCAGGATAACTCTTCTGTTTCCTAGTTCACTGGCGGATGTGGCACTGGAAGACCATTCCCATGAAGTACTGGTTTCATTGTAGATGCAATATCTGGATATTTAATGTATTGTTTAGTTTTGTCTGAATATCCAGAAATATTAATCATGCAAAAATAAGAGTCAGTTAGATGATCTTTGGGCTTACTCCATATAATGAGAACTGCAAATGACATACTTGCTCTCTTTTTATTCATCCTCTGTGTCAAGCCAGATGTGCAAACTGTACAACACACAAGTGGACCCCAATATTTTTCTTAGTCACCAATTTTACACCCATAATAGTAGTAGTAAGCTACTTTTACCCAGTGTGTGATGTTTTTCCTTCGTGACACTGTAATATATTTTCCACAAATGTAGCAAAAACTGTTTGGGTGATTTTTACACATTCGGGAATGAAGCAAAAGTGGTGCAACTTGCTACACTTACATCGAGAACAAATAGCATATATGAATAATATATTTGGAATTTTACACCAATATAATACAGTCAACGTTTGAAGTTATGAAAAATTTATGCCTTTTGCCTATTAAAGTGCCCAAGTAAACTTAATTTCACAGCACAAATCTATTGTACTGAGTTGATTGCATGGTATTTTACATTTTTGATAAAATATTGTAATATTAAAATAACTCAACTACAGACGACAGAGAAATTCTGACTACATATTTGAAATCAGCATCATCAAATTTCCCCAAATTACTTGAGTTTTCTCAAGTAGCAAAATTTGTGTTGTCCAGTGTAATCTAACATACAAATGGATGTGAGCTCTTACCATATTTCTCGCGGGAAAAAAGATACTCGATGTCATTCCATGGGAAGGATGTGAAAAATGGAGATCTTTGAGTTTTGGACGTTAACTGATTAAACGTTATTGTTTGATTAAATCTACTGTTTTGATGGGGCTTGAGGGGAGTAATTAGTTGAATAATTCAGCCAAATATTAATTCGCAATATATTCGAGACAGCTTTAAATTAATTACAGTGTTTCCGCCTTTAGATGAAAAAAAATACAACAACAAAAAAACAGGTTTCGTATTTCAGATCCGGGGGATCCAACATAAACTAGAACTGATCCACACTATACCTTCATACACAAAGTTTTTTTTTGTTTTTTCATGTTTTTTGTTTCTATAACAAAAGTTGCTTAATATTTCATGTTGTTCAACATGATTTGGTTTTTTTTACTTAATGAGCCCAATCGATAGTTCCACCTGTCAGCAGAATAATGTGGAGAAAATAAGGTAAATTGTAAAGAAAGCACGTTTACTTCATTAGTGTCATAAAATGTGTCAGCAACTCATTCATGTATATTATGTCTTGTGTCAGCATGGAAGACATATTATACCAACAAAGACACTTGTATATATATATATAAATCTCAGCAACAAATTCATATACTGTCTTCTGGCTGTTTCTTTTGTATCACAAGCACATCAATTTTCTAACAATGAGCTCTTCCTTTACTTTAGAAACCGGAAGCTTTCTCACACTCAGTGTCTCATCAAGTCCAAAGAAATTCTATATGAATAACAAGGGTCTCTAATAATCAAAGAGACAAGTTGCACTTTATACATTAATTATAGTTTTTGAAGCTTTTTATTTTATTCATTTTAGGCACAGATACACGATTGCTTGATAATCTAGTTACATTGGTATACTTCAGTTTGAAGAAAATTTAGTAAATTATAATTATCAGCCACCAAAAGTCTTTTTAAGAAATGACAATTTTAGAGTACAATTTACAAATGTAGATAAGCATATACTGGTATAGGGGTTTCAACAAATGTAGATAAGCATATACTGGTATAGTGGTTTCAACAAATGTAGATAAGCATATACTGGTATAGGGGTTTCAACAAATGTAGATATATATTTCTGTTTACTATTCTGTTGTTGTAAAAGGAAAAACATCACTCGTTATGTTGGCTCGTACTCAAATAACTGACAACTTTATAAAAGACACTTTTCATAGCTCCCGCCTTTTCTATTGTAAATGCTGTAGGTGTAATACAGGAAATGTTTAGCAGTCTAAGTAACAATCAAAAAGTTATATGATATTTTACGAATCTTCTCCTGTAAATTATTGTAAAGAATCATTTCTGAAAATACTGTGGTAAGCTATATTTTCAATGTTATAATTTAGGTGGTTTACATAAGGGACTGCTAACGATGATGATGTAATAATCATGAAGCTTCGTCTAATATCTAGAGGCGAGAGTACATTATTTATAACTAAAAAAAATTGTATTATTATTATTATTGCAACAGTACTTCTTTATATACAGGATTTCTAGAATAATACAAAATAATTCTAATCGCAGACACCGAAATATGCAAGTTCACTTGTCTTAGGCGTAAGATTTGTTAAGCCTTTATTAACGGCCTATATTCAATAAATAGATAAATTAACACTATAACTTGTGTACATTTATTGCTTCAGGACTAAAATTTACCGTACTTAATATTACCAATAAATAAACCTATAATACTATTCTACGATCTAACGTTAAACATTTGTAAAAACTTTGATAAGATTTTAATATGTTGCTAAACAAAATGTCACTAAAGTATATTTACATCCGTTGAAATGAAGTGCGCGCGTATTTTTAGGACAGACAAAAATTGAGTATTATTATAATAATAAATAAGAATAATCATTGGTGAAGTTATTGAGTATTCAATAAGTTTATGAGTTCAGTGTCAGAAAAGTTGTTCACAGTTAAGTATTAGAAGGAAAATTTATTGAGTCTATTCAGTTACTCGAACGCTTAACAAGGAAATTCTACAAGCTTGTTTGTGAGTTAGTCGTATTTACCATTAGTTTCGGAATTTCTATTGAACTGTTATTTGTGCATTTAGGCATACAACTACAAGTGAAAGTAGCCAATTAGGTTAGAAATAAACTAATTAATTAATGTTATTTGAACTGGATTTCACATTATTTTTACTAGATAATCCAAAAGAACTCGCCGACAAAAGAACACGTTGAACAACAATACTTTTTGGTCGATATATTTGTATACGCTAGCGTAAAAGCTCGTAAAAAGTGACGGGAAACCACTAAAAATCAAAACTATTCCGTATAAAACTGGCAATACACAAAATGAATAAATAAACGAAATATAAAATTTCCTTTCCCAGGAACATGCTACATATTGCTCTTGAATAAAAGATTAAAACATACGATGACCATGTGATTGCATACACATCTGTTCTTCTTTTGATAATTGGTATCTTCAGTCTGTTTTAACAAAGGCGTTTCGTATTAATTCCCAAATATAGATTTGAGCTAATTTTTCACTTATATTTCACAAGCGTTGATAGGGTGCGAATTGCACTTTTGTGTCTTCGATCACTGTAGTCTTCCCGGCTTTCCTATTCGGATTCTACCTAGCTTGACGTCATAATGATGTGGATGATGTTGTGTCACGCACATAACGCCATGCCTGAACGGGTCCTGTGAACTCTATGTCTATGGCATTGATTTTGGTATAACGTTAATACTTTAGAGAAAAAATATTAATCACCAAGGGTGTTCGAAGATTAGCAATCCTCCTTCACCCTGCTCGAGATTAAAGATTATAAATTCGATGAGAGGTCATTGTTCTAATAGGCCAAATGGGCGAAAAAAAATAATAAAAAAAACATAATGAAATAAAATTAAATAAATAATGCATATATTTATATGTATACATATACATACACGCAGATAATGATGAGGCAAGTAGGCGAAAGTGAAGGCGAAGCGTAGCAGAGGCAGGTTGTTCTTGTAGAAGAAACAAGTCGAAAACGATTGTTGACAATGTATTGAAACAAACTGAAGCAAATGGGC
>NW_013666409.1:401273-423375 GCF_000517525.1 Limulus polyphemus
AATAATGCATATATTTATATGTATACATATACATACACGCAGATAATGATGAGGCAAGTAGGCGAAAGTGAAGGCGAAGCGTAGCAGAGGCAGGTTGTTCTTGTAGAAGAAACAAGTCGAAAACGATTGTTGACAATGTATTGAAACAAACTGAAGCAAATGGGCCTTTACAGGGCCTGGCGGGGATCAATGGACCCAAGTGCCATGGCTGAGATCTAACCCTTCTTGACAGGCTTTTATATAGCAGAAAAAGTGCCGAAATTTAGGTACTATTTACGCCTATGTTACCGATTAAATTCAACTAAAATGGGAACTGGCAATAAAAAGAGGAAGTATTATAGGAGAAATTCGGAGAAATCGAGCGTGACCGACTGATTAACCGACCGACACTTGGCTTTTATGATTATGATAACATACATACACGTACAAATACACACACACACATATTCAACTTTGCGATTTTAAAGCTAAAATTAATAATAAGTTATCAGTTTCTACGTAAATTAAAAGTAGAACAAACTTTGCCGACAAGGGGAGAGTTATACAATTTTATTTGTTTGAACTAAAGGGCGATTGCATTATTCTGTTAAGTTAATGACATCAATCAACCAGAATCGTAACTAAAAGTATACGAAAATATATATGTAGGAGGAGGAGGAGGTGAGCAGAGTACAGATAGTCCATTGTGTAGCTTTGTGCTTAACTTCAAACAACAACTCAATTACTTTTTATGAGGGGGGGGGTCCATCTTTTGTAGTTACACCACTGTCTAGATCGCATTGTTAACTTAAGATTGTTGTTGCTAAGCGCAAAGATACACAATGGGCTACCTGTGCTCCAGTCACTGCGGGTATTGAAGCCATAATTTTTTGTTTCATAATATTCTTGTTGATCAAAAAAATAGAAGCACTTGCTGAAATATCTGTCCATTCTTTCACAGATGTTAAATGAACCAGATCTTCAGCTAACTGATTAATTTGTTAATCTAATGACATCTTAGTCAGGTGATCTGCAATATTTAAACCTATGTAAGCTCTATTTTACGTTGGTTGTCAAACAAAATTGGAAAAATGTATGACTTAATTGACTTTCTAATGGAAAAGATTGTAGGAGCCCCATAAATAAATGCTTTAGTAACCCAAATTTCACAACTTCTCGGCTTTGTAAGAAGAATAGTATTAAAGGTTATTTCAACCTAGCTATTATCCTATAAGTCCCATCTGGTAAATATATGGTTGGAAGATCATCGTGGATGAACGAGACCACAGTGCTTTATGCCAAATCGTGTACTCGAAGAATGTAACCCAATTACTCAGCATATCTTGAGGCATTTGCAGGTGTCTTATCATAAAGAACTGAAGCTGTTGTGAAAGCTTAATGTGAAATCACACGTTATTCAGCCGCTTCAAGTTGGTTTTTCCATTTTTTGTCTAACCCCCTTTACGCCTCTATAAGTGAGTTACTGTAACTGTAAACAAGTAATGAAACTGTGTAAATTATGGATTTTATTACACAGTACTCATAATCGATGAACTAGAGGAATAATTTGTAAAAATTAACTTTTAGAATGAAAATTTAGAAATGGATTTTAAATTCTATTTAATAAGAAGGTATACATACGTTGTTTCACTAAGTGCCTGAACCTAGCCCCCCAGTGGCACAGCGGTATGTCTGCGGACTTACAACGCTAGAATCCGGGTTTCGATACCCGTGGTGGGCAAAGCATAGATAGCATATTGTGTAGCTTTGTGCTTAATTACAAACAAAGAAACAAACAAGCCTGAACCTAATAGGTAAATGCAATACTATAGGTAGTTTTATAAATAAACGTAGATGTTAAAATAATATTATCATTAAAACCTCTACAAAAAGTAAAGAAATTAAAGAATCAAGTTAAATAAATTAGGAGGTGTGGTTTGGCTCTGTAGAAGAGCTCTGTATTTCGGAACTGATGAACCGGGTTTGAAACCATGCAGTAACTACTTTAAGCCGTGGGTGCGTTATAAGAATGACAGTCATTTGATTAGCGTGGATGGTAGTGTTAGCTGCTTTTTCTCTTGTTAGTAGTTAAAGATTAGGTATGATGGCAGATGATCTCAATAATAAAATACAAGTTCAAAAATTTAACAGGCGTTATAAGAGGCTCATTTATATAAAATGTGTGTGTAAAAGTACACACACTTTAACACAATTGACACATTTTTTTTTCTGTTTTTCACTAACACAATGTTTCTTTTAACGAATTCATAGATAAGTGTTGCAGCAATATGATGGGCTACTTAACTTATTTTGCACGTTCAATGATTTTTACGTTCAAGAAATTTGTGGTTTTTCTTTACAGCTGTATTTTTATGACAAACATATTTAAAAGTATTTTTCACATATTTTGCTTTTTTATTTCCAAAGACTGAGTATAATTCAGAATCTCAGACTTCAGCTTTAGACATGCGGATTTAGACATACGGAAACGACTGATTAGTCGGCTTAGAGCAAGATCTGGCGTACTGCTAGTTAGTGCTGTTCATGGATGAAACATCTGGTTGGTCAGCTGGCACTTAGGTCTGGTGTGCCATTAAGTATTGCTGACTGGTGGAGGTTTCCTTGTTCGTTTTCGTATGTTTGTGAAAAGCCACTCATGGACTATCTGTGCAAGCCGTCTATAATTTGGAATTGTCAGATAACAGAGAAGGCATCCAGTCAACAGCACCCACCACCACCAACTCTTGGCTGCTGCTGTTTCACCGAATAGTGGTATTTGACCATCACCTTGATAACGCATTCACAGCCCTAAAATGTGGAGTGTGATTATTTTTTCTTGCGGCCTGTAGACTCACCACTAGTTAGAACTTGACCTGACTCGTGGAGGAAACGTTCGATTGATCGTTTTTGTATCACAAAATGGGTCTGGGGGTTTCATCTCAGTGAGAGGTTGAGGTAAGGGGTCGAAGTTTCTTTTTTTTAAATACTGAATCCGTTTGGAGGGCATGAAGATAAACACTAGAGATAGTAAAATTTCGAAAATGTTAACAAGTTTAACGTACTTTTAAAAAGCAATATTAAGAAAGTGAACTTTATTTAGTGCTTATCCACTCTACTGGGATGTATAATTATATGAAAAAAGAGAGACGGTTTCGTTGTAATAAATCACAAAGCTACACAATGGACTATCTGTGATCTGCCTACCACGGGTATCGAAACCCGATTTCTAGCGCTATAAGTCCGAAGACGTACCGCTGTGCCACTACGGGCAGAGAGACGGAATGACTCATTTCAAAAGTATAAATAACTGCTTTAAGATTTCAAAAGTTTTCCCAATACCATTTTCCACACAAAACAGGTTAGTTGCGATATTCATTACCCAGATTTCAAACCCACAAATCATTAGATACAAAAATTTCATACTTTTGTTAAATAATAAAATCATTAGGCTATTTGATGAAATATATTCCGCCATTAATAAAGCATTCAGTACTCTTCAATGCCTTATCAACAACGCATTACTTACTGAAATATCGTACTACTATAGTACTCAATATCCAGGTTTTTCATATTATAGGGTCGCGGGTTCGAAACCCCGTCACACCAAATCCGTGGGGTCGTTATAATGTAACGGTCAATCCCAATATTCGTTGGTAAAAGAGTAGCCTAAGAATTGGCGGTGGGTGGTGATGACTAGCTGCCTTCCCTGTGGTGTTACACTGCTAAATTAGAGACGGCTAGCGCAGATAGCTCTCGTGTAGCTTTGCGCGAAATCCATAACAAACATATTATAGGGTACTTTTTTTTGTTTGTGATATATTCAATTATAATATAAAAAAGTAACTGCAACAGCCACCTTTAATGCAGCCTTGCATGACCTGATGGTCAGGGCACTGGACTCGCAATCTGCGGGTCGCGGATGAATCCAATTACCGAGCATGCTCGCCCGTCCAGCTGTAGAGGCGTTATAATGTGACTGTTAATCCCACTATTCAATGGTAAAGAGTAGCCCAAGAGTTAGCGATGGGTAGTGTTGACAAGCTACCTTCCCTTTAGTCTATAACTTCTAAATTAGAAATGTCTTGCACAGATAGCCCTCGAGTAGCTTCAAGCGAAATTAACCAAACAACTTCTGATACAAAGCATCAAGTTGTAGTAGGGGCAATTTCTTTCACCAGTTGTCTTCTGCGTGAAGAGTGCAAAACCAAATTTCCTTCTGAATCACTCGGAGTCAAAGTTTGAGAAAGGTTTTCCTGATCATATGAATACTTTGGTCAATGTCCTGTTGCAAACGTTTTATTAATATTTGCTATTTCTGAATTTTGTATAAAATCTGCTTCGCCTTTCATTTTATGTACAACATATAGCGTAATATAACACTTTGCCAGTGAAATTTGAGATGCTGGCTACGTTGCTGATCGTTTGAAGTGGGAATCAGAGTTTAATATTTAATTAAATTATTATCAGAATTATTTGCTTCTGCTGAGAGTAGAGATAAAACTATATTAAAGCGAAACTGTTTAAAGATAAGGAATGTTTTAGAATTAAGAGATAGGGGTGATTTTTCATTTAACTGATTGTTGGAACGTGCCCCAAGTGGCACAGCGGTATGTCTGCGGATTTGCAACGCTAGAAACCGGGCTTCGATACCCGTGGTGGGCAGAGCACAGATACCCCTTTGTGTAGCTTTGTGTGTTTAATAATAGACATATTTTGGTTTCAAAAAGAAAGGTGGAATAGAGGAACTCTTGTATTTATTAAGTGACACGATCACAATCGCACTGTGCCGTCTGCTACGCCACTGTTTGAAATGCCGCTAAATATTTACGATTGGTGAACGAAGTGTAGTATTGTTCCGGTTACAGTTACTTTTTTCTTTGTACTATTATAGTACTTTCGGTTTGTGGAAGAAATAATTTCATTTAGGATTGATGTAGGATTTAGTAGTCGTTAATAATTTTGAGTTTGAGGAGCAAGCTCTGCTTGATCGGTTTTAATCCCTCTTGATTCATGATTCGTGACTGGTTTCTATATGGATTTATCGTATTGCCAATAAGTATTGTTTTGAGAATTAAACATTTGATTGGCTTAGAATGGCATACTTGTAACTAATTGGACGGACGTTGCCTAATTATTAGCGTGCTGTTCGCACTTTGTCACTGTGAGTGTGCTACTATAAGAGTGATCGCCAAGTGTGGCGGTGGGTGTGCTATTGGCTAGCTGCTTTCTTTCTACTTCAGGTAAAAATTAGGAACGATTATGCACAGATAGCCCTTTGTGCAGCATTGCTCGAAAATTCTGAAGCCAAAAATAAAATAAAAGGATCCAACTAGTCATTTTAGGTAAATGGTAAGATCGATTAATTTGTCTTTTGTATCGGATGTGTCGTGACAGTTTTCGATTTGTGGATAGAGTGACTAAAGCTGGCATACCGCTATTTTTTTTCTTGAAGGTAACATTTGATTCGTCGGCTTCCACTTGGATTTGCTGTGTCGGTAATTAACCTATTTTCGTGAAGTGGACTCTTAACTCCCAAGTTTACGGACATATTTGGTATTCTGTTATTCATTATTCGTTTGTTTGTTTTACAGCAAAGCCACTTTAGACTATCTACTATAACCACTGCAGGGAATCGAACCCCGAATTTTAGCGTTGGAAGTCCATAATCTTACCGCTGTTCCACCGGGGGACATTATTATTATTCGTTCTATGATGAAAACGCCTGATTGGTCATCCTTCTTTTGAACCTGGTAAACCGCTAATTACTTTCAGCTCGCGGAGAAAACTTCTGATTGGTTGGCTTCCATTTGGATCTAGTGTCTCATTAATTATTCTCGTTTCGTGGAAACAACAACAAAAAATGGTTTCACTTGGGTCCAGCATACGTCACCATTCTCTGTTTTATTTGTGGTCCAACTGTTCAAGTTTATTACACTTCTGTCCCCCCCCCCCTACTTGTCTGAATCAAACTTATAAATCTAGTTATTACCTGCTTCAGAGAACTGATGTGTGCAGAGTTTAGTTGAAATATACAAAGTCAAGAACTGAGTAGCGTTACTTGTACGAGGTGAGTTAGGCGTTGTTTTACGATAATATACAAAGATATATTTATATTTTAAACCTGTATACTTTATGTTGAATAACAACAAATGTTTGTGAATATTGTGTTTCTTTGTTTTATACCTTATGGCTCATTAAGAAAGATCAGGGATATAATGAAGCTGAAAATCATAAGCTATCAAATACATTCTACGGTCACGTGACCAGCTTTTTGTCTTCTACTTACCAGTCTCTTTGAGATTTTAATTGGTTTAACTTTTGTAAGGCCTATGTTATTTGTTCAATTGTTAAATACATTTATCGTGTTCATAAAAATTAAATCAAGTTTTTGAAGGTTTTTGTATAAACAACTGATATCGAGGAGAGTTCGTTCGTTCCATATTGAACGCGCCTATAAAGGTTTTGCTTTGGGGCTGAAAGCTTTTATTTGTTTAATGTTTCGTTGAAAATATTTACTTGGAACTAATAATATTTTCCTGGTCTTACATATCAAAGGTACACGGATATTCATTTTACTATTTTAATAATACACAAAATGAATTGTGTAAAAATGTAAATGGTACATAAAATTCAAATTAGAAAATTCCCGTGTATTCGTACATTAGTCTAGAATTGTAACTTAAAATGAATATATTATGCGTGGAGTGATGGAGTATGTAATGGCGTGCTTAAAATCCTGCAGTGTTATATGAATATTAGGCTTAGACTCGAATTTAATAAAGAAACATACATTAACTGAGCATTATTTTGAGGTTATTAATCTATCTTTCGTTATCCGTTGTTTCTTTCTAGGTATGGGATGCATCTGTTCTTTCTTTAAAACACTCACTTCATACCATGGATCACACTTAACGACAAAACAATTAGAGAGGCAACGCCAGCAGAGAGCTCGAAAACCACTACCAGGACCCTCGAGAGAATCGCCGCCTCTTTGCACGCCAGAGAAAGAGAGACCAGGGTCGGGGTTTTCTTCTCCACTCACACCGAAACCTCCATCTGAAGAAGACAAGTTGTTGGGGTTATATTCATCGAAATCAAAAGCTAAGAATGGAGCACGGCAGATGTCATTTTCCTCTCATAAAAAACAGAAAGGAACATATAAACCCACGTGATACTCGTTGTTCAAAATAAATTCGCTGGATATGAAAATATGGACGCTGTAAACGGGTAACATAACGAGTTTGAGGTTTAAAACAAAATAACTGTAAAAACATAGAAAATAATAGGTAGTAATTTGTATCAATGTAATTATATACATATAACAAACTAAACAATCAAGAAAACCCCAAATGTTTTAATTATTTTAAGGAATATATAATTAATTATTTCTTGTTAGAATTTGAGGGGAAAATTAACCGTATAAATCGGACCACGAGCTGCGTGCTGCATGTGCATCATGACGACAAAAATTTTTCCTTTTGATTACATCCAGAAAAAAAAAAATTTTGATGCCATAAAGGATCAAAATTATACTCAAATATTATAAAAATAATATTGTTTTAATAACTTGGTCTGAAGGTTCTGTCCGACTCGTTGTATCTTAGTTATGGCGGTCACTGGTCTTACATTTTTTTCGTGTGCAAAAATATCATGCTTTGCTAACTAGCTGAGATGTATCAGTAAGTAATAATATATGATTTATATAATTTCATTGTACTAGATGTAGAAACCTTACACTTTGCGGTTTCAATAAATTTTCCAACACTGCACTTCCTCTCAGACAAAAATACTCCTAATGAATTTACTGGGGAGCTCAAAAGAATTGATAAAGAAGGCAGAGATTAAGAAGGTTGTATCTAAGTAAATATATTTATAATAATTTTCAATTTTTGCGCCTACTGAAATGCAAATGTCAAAGGTGCAGGAGGAAAACATAGCTCCAGTATTATCTATGGAAATTTAGTGTTAATTAGTTACCAAAACTAGAGCACGCAAACTTAACCTGACATTTTTAGATGTTCTTGGGCAGTTTCTAAGCTGCAAAGAACAGACGCCTCTTCTAGAAACATTTTTGATTTTTACCACGGCTCAATTTGCCAAATTATAAATTAATATTTATAATGGTTAGTCAGTGCATAGTTAATGTACAAAATGAACAGTTTACAATAGATTTTCTTCAATCAATTTTTTTTTAATTTTTAAAAACTTATTGAATAACTATATTATAATGTTAATATAAGGACAAAAATATTATATATTTTTTTTCAATAACTCATTTCACGCGAATGAAGTAAAAAGCTAGAAATATTTGATGTTCACGCCAAAAGTGTAAACTTCAACACAGAGCATGTAGGCAATCACCTGTCATAAAGGTTTGGGGGCATGCTCCTCCGAGAAAAGTTTGAATTTGATGATGTTTCATCCAGAATTTTTTTGTTTTTATTGATGGGCACACTGGTGTGCTGGTGTATAGGCAGCTTCGTCTCTGAACAGTTACTTAACTCGTATGATTAACTAACATTTTGTAAATGTAAAGCAATCAATAAGAATTTTCTTTATCAACTGGAAAAATTAAACAGAGGTGTATTGCGTTGCTTCGAATCTTTCATTTTCTGATTTTAACTTTCGTTTCTAGGTGATCGGGGCTCAAGAGAAATATACACAATCATTATATCAAGGGAAAAATTTTGTTTAATAAATGCCAGATCTAATCAACCAGAACTTCCAGTTAAATATGTTACTCGAACTATATATATATATATTATGGTAAATAAAAACTTCTGATTAAACATTTACAACGATATATATATATATATATATATATGTAACAATGTTTTATGGTGATATTCTTCTTCACTCTTTAGTCTTTTTCAGTCCATCAACTTTTTATCATTTATATGTTTCTTAGCAAAATAGAATATTTTCATCTCTAACAGTGCCATTTGTGTTTGTCCACGTGTGTCTCCTATCGATATTTCCACCAACCTGTTGTCGGTTGCCATCCATCCTGGTTTTCCTGTTTTCATTATACACGTGTAATTTACTTTCTTATTCATAAGCTATGTTTACGTATTTTCAACATTCACATGCAGATAAACCCATTAATTAGTTTTCGATTCATCTCTGGGTTATCAAAGGTTTAGAAGCTACCTTGAACACCCAGAACCCTATGGTTTAAAGTTTAAACTCTGTTACGCTTCTACTTCTTCACCTCTTGTTTGTGGAAATATACATTTTGTTTAAAGAAGAGTGTTACAAGTTGCCAAAAAAAAAGTTTTACAAATATTGTATGTAATTTGTTAAATAAGTACTTTAGTTCTGACAGTATTTTATGTTACCTTGAAAATAACAACATATATCTGCTAAACAGACGATGAAATACTTAAATTATATGTGAAAGTGAAGTGCTATAAATGGACGCGCATAAACACTGATAAATATCGGATAAACGCTGATAAATATCGCATAAACACTGATAAATATCGCATAAACACTTATAAATATCGCATAAACACTGATAAATATCGCATAAACACTGATAAATATCGGATAAACGCTGATAAATATCGCATAAATACTGATAAATATCGCATAAACACTGATAAATATCGGATAAACGTTGATAAATATCGCATAAACACTGATAAATATCAACCCGAATTTCTGCTGCGATTTAGACCCAGCTGAGTTAATTCCATATTATTTAAAAATGTTATAAAGAATATTACTACAAACACACTACGCATTAGAATTCATGCTTTCAAAGTGGAAAATTTAAATCAAACACTATAATTATACTAGCTGACGATTTTTAATATCCCTAATAATGAGGTCATTTTTAGATTATATTTTGCATACTATTTGATAACTGTATATTCACAAGAACAAGTCAATAAAAGTTATAAGGATTGGGAAAACAAGTAATGACAGCTGATAAGTAACGAACTTCAGTTTTAATGTAATATATATATTACAGATCTTTCTTTATTGGCTTTTACCACAGGGTTTCAGTAAGAAAAAACATAATAGAATTTCGAACGCGCATTTTTTGTTGTTTTCCGCACATCACTAACAACGAGGCCTTTCGGTCAATACCAGAAATTATCAGGTGGGCTTGGATTGCAACACACATAGCCTCAGTCGAAACGCCACCTATATTAGTTATTCACAACATATCAGTTACTATAGTTAGAAACGCCTTATGTTGGAGAAATGTGAGCTCATTTTCGATCAGTAGTTTATGTATTACATTCGAAGCCAACTTGATGAGCTTTGGTATTGAGCGAAATGCTTCGTCGGCAGCAGCATACGTCGCAAAGGTGTGTGGTCGAGATGCTATTATGGTTTTTCTTACTGAAAACTAGTATTATAAGGCCATGATTATTATCAATCTTATTTTGATGTAATGTCTCATAGACTGCCGATCAACAGATCACACTTCATAGCATATGTGTTATATAACTTAAACGTTTTCTGTACTAGACATTTCTAAAATAAACATTTTTCTTTTTTTTTGAGTTAACATTATTGATGAAATCACTAAGTGAAAAATCTCTACAAATATACAAATGAAAACTTTGAAATCGTTTTCAGGTGTAAAATCAACACTTCTATTCTAAAAGCAGCAAAATGTTTAACTTTTTTTGTTCGCTAAAACTTTTCTTTGCAATAATCTTTTCTTATCTACATATGAAAACATAACTTTATTCAAAGATCTGACACAATTATTAAAAGGCTTATTTCGAGGTAAATTATATTCAGTTATCAGTTTAATCAATCTCTTTTTATCTCGATAACTACAGTAGTATGATCAAATAAAGAATTGTTTCTTTTTGTCAGAAAATTTTATTGTTGACACTTATAATATGTGAAGTAGCAGCGCATTATTAATATTGTCACTTTAAAAATGACTTTTTTTTTGTGTTCCAAAATACAAATAATTATGATTTTCAACGCAATTTACGTTTATTTTATAGGATCAGTGCTGAATTTTTATAATATGTGAAGTAGCAGCGCATTATTAATATTGTCACTTTAAAAATGATTTTTTTTTGTATTCCAAAGTACAAATAATTATTATTTTCAACGCAATTTATGTTATAGGATTAGTGCTGAATTTTTATCTCAATAAAATTCCATTAAACTCATTGAGCACCCTAAACTCGAATTTACATGTCAAGGGATCGAAACACATCACCGACTATGTTCGCTCTTTCAGCTACAGGGGGCGTTATAATGTGAAGTTCAATCTCATTATTCGTTGGTTAAGAGTAACCCATGAGTTGATGACGGGTGGTGTTGACTAAATGCTTTCTCTCTAGTGACATATGTTCTATCACTTCAAAATTTGGGAAGCTAGCGCATATAGCCCTCAAGTAGTTTTGCATGAAATTCAACAAACAAACAAATAAACCTATTGTTTATAAACAAAAATAGAAATATATATATATATATATATAATATACTATTACGTACACATTTGTCTTTAATCTGTTACTAATTCTATCGGTTTGAGAGTTTCATATACTGTTTAGAAAGAAGTTAATGAATATTTCATTAAAACATATTTTTTTTCATAGTGCTGTCTTTACTATCAAGACGTATGGGATCATCCAGTATTCGGTGGTTGTTATTATTATAAAAAATATGGGTGACTTTTAGTATCTAATAATTATATTTTTCTTCCGTTAATAGATTTTTGATAAGAGTAGATTTTTTTCAAATATTGAAGAATTGTCCAATGAGCACATTTTAGAAATATTTTTCTCACACTAAAGTGGTATTCATTTGTGGTAAAACACTTCACGTTCTTCTCTATAGAGTTCAACGTTTCAAGTTTAGCGTGCAAAATTAACAGCACCTGTTTCCTTACTATGCACAAAAAATGATTACGAACAGATTAGTTTATGAATAAAGTTATAAAATGAAAAGTGTTGATACACGTCAAGTAAAACGTTTCCTTTACATTTCATTATTGAACTTGTTACGAGGCAGATTTTGTAGACGTTATTAAGACTATTATGACTATATTTTTAGCCCTAAACTATCCAAATTTTCCATATAAATTTAGAAACTACTATGAATTCAATATATATATATATATGTGTGTGTGTGTGTGTGTATTATATATATATATATATGCAACAATAAAACAAACTTCTCTGCAGTTCGTGTGTTCTCATGTGTGTGTCTTTATTATTATCATTTTAGTAGCTAGTTTATTCGCAGATCATTTAGGGAAAGTAGGATATATTAGCTTTGAATACTGGACCTAGCTGGAAGTTAGAAATAAATGGTCAGGGACGTTAACTGAGGAGGATGCAGGGGGGGGGGGCAGTAGCCCCCTGGACCCCCCGCGATAGATTTTTCCCTGTCGTAAACTACAACATCACTTTGTGAATATTCTTATCACTCTCAACAACAGCTTGAACATACCTGCTGAAGCCCTCACTGTAAAGATCGAATGTTGTTTGCAGAAGATTCAAGGTCAATTCTACGTTTGCTTATTGGTGACTCAGTGGCAGTAAATATGTTTTCTTAGTAATTACATAAACTGACCATTTCTCTTATGAATTGAACCTAAAAGTTTATCATTGACATAACCAATTTATTGATAGCCTGCCTCTGTTCATTTCCAAACGTAGATTTAATCATAGGGTGCATCGATTGTACATTTTATTAGAATATTTCACAAGATTTACCTGAAATCATCAGATGAGATACACGAGCTTAGTTTAACTGAAATTAATTTAAAATAAGAAAACCACGCGAGTATCCATAACAATGATAACCTACAAAACATGTGATTCTTGCCCAAATATCTCCACGTGGTACCAGATACGCATGTCCGCACGCGCGTATGTGTTTAAAATTTTGAAAATTTGCATGAGTCACTCAATGATATTTCAATTTCAATGAAAGTGGCAAAATGAATTGATATATATATATATAAATTTACCGAACACAGCCTTAGACCATCAAAAGCTCATTTTTTAAAACAAAAATTAACTAATCTTGTTCAATTTGTCCCTCCAGTAATAAAGCGGTAAGCCTATGGACTTATAAAGCTGGAAACCGGATTTCGATACCCATAATGGGTACAGCGCAGATAGCCCATTGCGTAGCTTTGTGCCTAACTATAAACAAATAAACAAAAGAGTTGACGTAAACCTTTCAAAGAAATTATTACTGAAACAGCTGTAATAGTTTTTAAAATCACGAACAGATTGTTAAACATACACGAACCGTTAAACAATGATATTATAATTTCCTCAATACCAGGAGCAGTAGAGGCAGGAAGAGAATACGTTTTGTTTTTTCTAAATCGACGAGATGTCAAACAGTAAGTCGTATATTATCTTTGAAATGTAATTTATTTTGATTTATTTGTGTATATTTCGTTATACAGATTTATACCTCTACTGAATATATCTAGTAATTACGTTATAAGCTGGGAACAAGAACTTTCCAATATTTATCATGATTTCAGACACAAGCTACAATATTACGAAACTTAGTTTAGATATTCCAGAATTAATATCTTTACACAAGCTACAATATTACGAAATTTACAGTATAGATATTCGAGAATTAATATCTTTACACACAAGCTACAGTATTACGAAACTTACAGTTTGGATATTCTAGAATTAATATCTTTACTTTTAAAAAATACTGCATCACTTTTATAGACCTTTTCGTTAGTATTTTGTAAATATTTTTTTTTATATTCATAATGATTTAAGAACGAAGTTATGGTATGCGGCTTTGTCTGCGGTTCCGAGATCCTCTGTTTTCAAATTTTACGATAATTTCTGATTTTTTACTTGTTAAAATACTTTTAAATCGAGCACTTATTTTGCTACGTTGAATTCTTGTTACGATGTTACGAACATGTAGCAATGTTTCTTGGGTACTGTCGTCAAGTGAGGCACAAGGAAGAGCGTTGAACACTGCCATCTTGTGATAAAAAATAATTAAATTTAAATCAAATGAAAACGGCATATAAATATTATATAGGTTAAATTTTGACAATGTAGTAAAATAAGCATACTGGAACGTTATGAGAATAATTTTTATGTAATATAATCTTAGTAATTAAATCGAATATAAATCATAACATTATTAAAATTCTGCACAAAAGAAAAAGTTTCCACACACAAAAAAAAACAACAAAAAATAAAAGTATAGCTATAGCAAATAAAGAGAAAAATGAAAGATCATATAACGATAACTAAATAAAATAACACTGCCTAGAAACTGATACATCTGTATATAAATATGAAACATTTTAACATGCGAAACAGAATTATTTAAATATCCCAATGTACTTTCAAGCTGGGACCGTAAGACATCAAGAAATTAGTGTTTTAATATAACAACCATCATTTGTTTTCCTATTAGTAGAAAAAAACAAACAAAACAAAAACCTTACGTTTCTGTTAATTTGTGATGCAGAAAACAACTGAGGTGGCGGTTTGTGTCTCTTCTGTGGTTCATAAAACTTCCCCAGGATGCTTTTCGAAATTGCAGGTTTTACTGTCTGTTGTTCAAGGTTGGATTCAGTAATTTTAGTAGGGATTTCTTTTTTAAAGTTTCCCAGAAAAAGAGATATAATGTTGAGTGCCATAACCCAATGGGGGCATTTACCTTCGTTAAAGACCTGCCAGAGCACATAAGACCAAAATTTGAATATACAAAATATTGTCTCTTCTCCAAAAGATTAATCTTTATTGGAATATTGGATACAAATGTCATTAATTGTTTGTATGCTTGTGATATCTAACGCTTCAAACTGCAAATTTCATACTCTTTACGATTTTACAATATAATTTAAAGAAACATCTATATAACTATTATTAAAAGCTATTTTACATAGGAAATAACAGCATTTATAATTAAAAGACCTCAAATGACAATCAAAAATTAGAAAATTCAGATCTAAGTGATATGCGATAAACAAGAAGATGCACGCACTCTTTCACACACACACACTTTGTATTTTGTTTCTTTCTTATTTCCCGTTCCACTTTTCTATTTAGTCGGATAAAATGCCAGAATTACATATAAAGTCTCTCTCTTTATTATATTTATCGTTCGGGAGCCAAACTTAACCAGAAACGAATTGGGAATCATAAGTTCTGTTCAGGAAAGTTTGGACATTTGTGAAAATCTTTTTAGAATGCAATGTGCAAATAAAAAGGACAAATAAAAAAGGCAAATTTGATGAATTAGGGAATTCTCTCCAAATTTACAAATAAAGTTATTCGTGACCCTATTCTTCAGAATTTAGCATCTATAGTTTAATACTATAATTAAATTTATCAATTTTTATTTCAAATTTGTATTTTCATATTCTGAAAGAAGTAAAAAGATAATACATTATAATAATGTTTTTTGCCGCCCCAAAGTTTAGCAGTGAACTAGAGGGCTTATAACGCTTAAATTTAATGTTTGATCCAATCAATGAGCAGAGCGTAGATTTAGATCATGAAATTATTGATTAAATCAATAAACAACATTGATAAGTGCCAGTTTATAATAAACTTTGAAAAAAAAAGAATGTAAAAGGTTATATTTAGAACTGTTATCTACGTCACTGACTTACCCGACATTGAAATATGTCAGTAAGGATATTATTTTTTTATAATATACATGAATATTTACTTTTAATGTTGTGGCCGAAGCTATACGCCTGACATCTGGCGGTAGAAGGTTTTGTCGCACCACTGTGTTGGTAATCAGCAACTCTCCATGAAGATTCCATTGTTCCCTTTGGCCAAAAGTTCCAATGAACTTCCCTCCTAGTGTCCAAAGGCGAACACAACAGTCCTTACTGGAGCTGATGAGAAGGTTTTTCCCTTCAATGAAGTTTAAGTGAACAACTTTCTCCACGTGAGCACGATATGAATTCAACAACAGTGGAGGCTCGCCAATAGCATAAGTTGAAAACTGCACACATGTAGGCGATTGTTCAGCCATTCGACGAGTTCGAATGCTATTTGATATTTCAAATCTTAGATACGGAAACTGTCTTAGGTATGATTCTTTATTTTCATGGGACAGGTATGTAAATTGTGGAACGTGCGAAGTAACTTCACCTGTTACTGTTGGGATGCCGTAGGTGGAGAGAGACCATGTTCGAATATAGCCTGAGGAATCTCCTATGAAATAAATGTTTTAATGAAAAAAAAAGAAATTTACAAAAACATTACAACATGAAATGAAAGTCAGGCATCCCTGGTCTGTTAAATTTAAGTTCTAAATTTATATTCTTTGCAAAGAAATGAAACAGTTTTGTTTTATAGCATGGCAACATAAAAATAAAAACATTCGACAAATGCCTATCTATATTAACACATACATATTACGAATTGGGATTATTTCTAACATTTTTAAATATTTGCAACTAGAGAAAAGTTAAATCATTATTCTTAATCTGCTAAAATACCTGTAACTAGAATTTGTTTTACAGCAAAACCACACTAGGCCTTATGCTGTGTACACAGCAGTGAATCGAACCCTGGATTTTAGGGTTGGAAAGCTGTAGATTTACTACTGTCCAAGCAGAGTATATAACGAGAGAAACGTTCAGATAATTATTTAATAAGTATCGGATATTCAAGCAACTTCAGACACTTTTATAAATATTGGGGTAACATCCCGAGTGATTCACTATTGAACGATTTCTTACTTTTTGTATGAGCAGAATAAACGTGGGACGTACGGTCGATTAAAATTCTTCATTTAAAGGTTTAAAGTTCTGTTTCTAAAAAAAAAAAGGTGCAAATGTCATAAGATAAATGTGTAAGTCAATAGCTGATTTATGCTGAAGAACAAACTATCGATCTTATCAATTTCACCTTTCAATAAAACTGGAACTTTTTGTGTATTACAGCCACCAGGGGGGTTATAATCAACATCGGCGCAACACCACTTTCTTGCCTGGAAAGCATTAGGTTATCGAAGTTAAATAAAACAGGCCTGCGATGGTTTTATTGTCTTGAAATATTTTCATGTTCTACAGTAATTACTGTACTCTAAGTCCGAAAATGATATTCATTTTTCTCCTTCACATACAGATTTTTCACAAAACGTCATATCTACTTTTACACAAGTGAATCATTTTCATTGAAATCGGGTCACATTTTTCTTATGCTTAAAATGTTGACAACCACTATAGATTTCTCTAGACCAATCGCAACGTGAGATTCTTATCGATCGTTCTAGAACTCAAACATAACAATTAACAAAATGTTCATTGTGGTAAACGAAATAATAATTTGATCTAAGTAAGAGTTGTTTCTTTTCTTCCTGATTTGTGAAAAAATTCTTACATGGTAGAAAAATGAATTATGGAAAATTCGTTATTAAAACCAAAACAACTTTGTTGAAGTTTAAATTCGCAGGCCTGTGTAATTAAAGAAAGTCTGTTCAAGTCTGAAATTCAGAATATAGTGGCTATTGATAAATCGATAAATACAAAAAATGATTTCGTGCAGTAAACCCAAACTAACTAAACAAAATCCAGTGTTACATGTGGATTTTTGAGAAACAAATCTCTTTCGACTCGTTTATATTCATGTTCGTCATGAATTTGTTGTTGAAACTTTAAATTCACTACACATACGTAACACTTAGGTTTATTCCTTAATTATTCAAATGTTTCTAGTGTGCAGTTATTAATGAAGCTCCAATACTGAGTGATTTACATCTTATTTGCTTAAAGCCTTACTAAACAATTATCTAATGCATAGCATTAAAAATGAATAAATGTTTTTTTTTCTTTCTACAATTATAATGAAATTTTCAAAAGCAGAACATATCTGAAATACGTACGGAACTTCACTTAGCGCATTTTACATTGAAATTTATAAATAACAAATTGTATTCCACGGAGAAAGATCCTTGTTACAATTCATGCAACTTAAAACATATTTCATGTTATGTTGATATAACTATGAATTAGTTAGTCATTCATATTTTAATTAGTACAGTTAATTGTGAAAGCTTTGTATATCTGAAACATACGTATTTAAATGGGGGGGGGCAGAGCACAGATAGTCCATTGTGTAGCTTCGTGCTTAATTACAAACAAACAAATCCTATACCTGTGAACAAGAAGTTATTCATTTGATCTGTAGTCATGCACGTTACTGATTGATCTTCACGTTTTGGAGCATAAAATTTTCCAAGGATCTGTCCGTTTTGATGTATAGACCAGGCACGTACAAAACCATCTTTTGCCGTTGCTAGAAGGACTGCAACCTCTGGGGAAACTTCTCTCGTTTTAAGAAAGAGCAACTGATTGACTGAGACTGTATCTGAATCAAAACAGCGAATAAATACAGAATCTTCACGCAAGGTTGGCTTGTTTGAAGACAAAGAGCTGTTGCATTGTTGATTCCCATAAACGTCACTCACACTACCAAGAACATCACTCACACCAGGTGTACTGTTTTCAACAACGTTGCCTTCTGCGCCACTTTCTTTTGGCATATTTACATTTGTACTAAAATCTGAATTCTTCTGCACCCCACTCTCTGGTTGTGAGTACGTCTCTCGTAACCGCTTTGAAACGTGGCCCGTTTCCAACAACCATAGAATAATCTCTCCGTCATAGGAAGCCGTAGCTAAGAGACTACCCTTGTAATAGTCCATAGCTACAATATCGTCTTTGTGTTTAGCTGTCCATATTTTGTATGAATCATCATCGGCACTGTCTAAAAACGCTGTGACATGTTTATTCCAGCCTGCTACTATGATGTACTCCTTCTGACAGAGAATACTGGTAATCTCTGTTTTTCCTATCGTTTTCATTTCACGTAGACAAGCCCCATTATTGAAGTTCCAGATCTTCACTGTTCCATCTCTTCCTCCCGTAATCAGCCTTCTTTCAGTAGGATCTAAGGTCATTGCCGTGATCTCAACAGGATAATAAACTCCAATTTTAGTGATTTTATGGCATTTATTAAATTGTATGATTTTATCCCCGGTGTTTAAATCCCAGACAGTTATTACAGAACCATGACAAGTGCTGATAACATAATTGAATAACGAATTATAAAGCGCACCACATAAACATTTGGGATGTGACGTTTTCGCGCCTTCCGAAATTTCACCCTCAGGAGGAATGTTGCCGAAATATCCCAGCTTAGAGGTACCTAAAAGAAGTATTTGTTGAAACTGGTTGAAGAATGCGGAAGAAATTGTTGATCTGCCGAGTGATTTGAGGGCGTCTCCCTTTATTGTTTGAACACATCTTTGGTCTCTTATGTCCCAGACTTTGATGTAGTTATCTTCGCTAATCGTGATAGCTTGGTGAAGTTCATCTTGGAGACTGACGTGAGTGA
The DNA here is from genome assembly GCF_000517525.1 of Limulus polyphemus. Taxonomy (NCBI): domain Eukaryota; kingdom Metazoa; phylum Arthropoda; class Merostomata; order Xiphosura; family Limulidae; genus Limulus; species Limulus polyphemus. The sequence goes on from NW_013666409.1 coordinate 420,605, forward strand.
TAGCCGATAAATGGCCCTGAATTATAAGGACTGACTTGCTGGTTACGTGTGGATTCCAAACACGGACTGTATGATCCATGGCTCCTGTGATGATAAAGTTTTGACTTTCACTGTAGTCAAAACAGGTGATGCCTCGATACAGTCGATAAACGTAGCGTCCTTGGCCTTGTACATCATAATTACACATTGAAAAGTTCGAGGAAGCAGCACAAGAAATAAATGAGGTCAACTGTGGGACATAACGTACTTGTCGAATCCAATTATCGTGAAGACCTGGGAATGATAGTACTGAAAGTCCTGGAACTGCTTTACCGAGTAATTCCTTAAAGTATATCTGTCGATTAGATCTTTGTTTTTTCAAGAGTGAACCAAACAGTCCATCGACGAGACATTGTGAGAAGCATAAGCAGTACACACTTCCACCAGTGTCACCGACTACCATATAAGCTTCATTAGGGCTTAATGGGTTGAAATAGTAATTCATTGCTACGACACAATGATTCATTGCAACAATTTGATATGTCTGCTCACATTTTGAAGGGTTACTGTCGAAAAATTGAATATCTCTGTCTGTTGTAGAAATTGCCAAAAGACTAACATTGGGAAGACATACCATATCAGTCATCCATGCTTTGCGAATTCTAAGATTGTTTTCATGTATGTAGATAGTTTTGATTAAGTTCATATCATTTGACCAAAAACACAGATTTCCTTCGTTACTTAAGGTTAAATACCTGCCACTGAGATTATCAGAATCTGAAATGGACTGAAGACTGCTGGGATAAAATGAGATGCGAACAATAGATCCTCTGTGGTCGATATTCGAAATTAAACGGAGTTTTCCATGAAATGGTTTCTCACGAACGGTGCTGCTCATGGAGTCCTTTTCTAAGTACTCTAACAGCATATAATTTAAATATTCTTCCCAATCGACTGTTCCGTCACAGTTTGTGTCGATTTTCATGAACATTAATTCCAGTTCGTGTTCGTCCATGTGTCCTCCCAATAGTGCAGTCATTGCAGTTTTAAACTCGTCCATGTCTAAAGCTCCACTACCATCAGTATCCATTTCCTCGAAAAGTCTTTGCAGACGTTTTAGATGTTCAAAGTTTAATTTGTCTTCAAGTTTTTCATTTTGTGAGCATTCTTCTTCTTTCTCTTGTGCTGACTCCATATTTAATTCCTGGACAAGTAACAGTAAAATACTATAGGCACAATAATCGTTATACTTTTTTTTAAAGAAACTATCGCATTTTCTTCGTTACCAATAAAATTGAAACAAATTCAGCTATTCGTCATCTACCCATTTAAATTTTTAGTGTTGGGGTAATACGCAGCTTATCATAAATAAACATACAAATTCTTCTATTACTATGCATTAAGTTTTTTTTGCCTATTTGCCATACATCACGTTAACAACCTTTATATCGAAATGTTAAAACATCTCCAGTAATTTTATATAAATAAACCAATATTTACGACTTTCACAATAACAGCATTTTTAGAGGTTTAATTGAAGGAATATCGATATCACACTAAACTGGTTGACATGATAACTTTGCGTGGTATCTAACAATCGCAAGAATATTTTATTGATGATTTAATCTCACTGTTATACCAACAATATTGTTAGTAATACCTTTGTTTGCAAGAGTGCTGGCAATAGATAAAACGCACCGTTTTTTGAGTTATTTTGCTTTATTCAGATACTTCTTATACAATGAACATATTAATACTAGAAATAAACGACCTTATAACACCAAAATGTAGTTTTTTATTCAATTAGACATTCAACGTTTCGTTTTATAGCTTCTTCAGGGGCATTCACTAAAACACAAACCGAAACTGACAGTACAAAGCTGTAAAACGAAACGTTGAATGTGTAATTAAATAAAAAATATACATTTTGATGTCATAAGGTCGTATATTTCTAGTATTAACATGTCTTCTATACACCAATATACACAGAAATTAAATAATATATTATACAATGAGCATGTTGTTTTGTTTCGTCATGAGCAACGCGATGCGCCAATGTTATTGTTTTTCAGTCTATTTACGATTTCCCCCTTAATTTAATAGATTATTTGTTATTTAGTTCATTTTTATATTTACGAAAAATAAGCATATGTACATATTTTTTGAGTTATTATTAAACTAATACCTTAAATGAACGCCCGGCATGGCCAGGTAGTTTGGGCGCTCGACTCGCAATCTGTGGGACGCGGGTTCGAATCCCCGTCACACCAAACGGCTCGTCCTTTCAGCCGTGGGGCGTTATAATGTGACGGTCAATCCCAATATTCGTTGGTAATCGAGTAGCCGAAGAGTTGGCGGTGGGTGTTGATGACTAGCTTCCTTCCCTCTAGTCTTACACTGCTAAATTAGGGACGTGTAGCTTTGCGCGAAATCCAAAACAAACAAACAAACCTTAAATCACTGATTGATGTGAAAAAACGATGTGAATATTAGAACTTAATCTGAAACAGCAGAAGTTTGAGAGGAAAGTTTTAATCATTATTTGAGAAATGTTACGAGATCAGTTAAGAATAATTATACATTAAACCGCAAATGCAGATCATAAAGACGTTTCATTTTTTATCGTACTCTGAGGTGTTGATAAAAAAATCATCATCAAGATACCTTACACAATGTTATAATAACATTTAATAATCACGATGTTGATATTGTTACGTCTCTGTGTACGTGTGTTAATTTTCCGTAGAAATTCTTTCCGAAGAACTTCAGCGATAGAAGTCCTTTCTTAAATA
>NW_013666409.1:423581-424731 GCF_000517525.1 Limulus polyphemus
TTATTCGTGATGTTCCCCGATCTTTCTAGAACTCATTACGTGTTACTAGAGTCACGTGACTTTCGCTGTCGTAACAATATCATGCACACTTTTACAGTGGAAGTGATTCTTTTAAACAATTAATACCAGCCAGCCCCTTGGAGCGGGAAATCTTCAAGCATTGTATGGTTAACAACAATTGCAAATTTAAGTGTACGGTTATTTTTAACAGTGTACATATTAAGTTAAAACATTTATAATAGGTGGCAATATATTATATAAATAATACATGAAGAAAATAAATAAGTCTATAGCGTTAGTTTATTATCATTATAATGTTGTAACGCCATTCTTTTGTTGAGTGGGTTATTTTAGATTATTTGATGAAAAAAATAAGAAAATCCAGTTCACGTAATAATAACAAATTAGTTTATTTTTTCCTAGATTCTACAAACTATTTTCACTGGTACACCGTTTTAATTTGTTGTAGGCCTAACTCTACAAATGATATTCAAACAAAAGTACTTCGCTAATGCTACTACGCTAACGTAATAATAAACATACGACCTGCAGATTGCGTTACGGGCATCATAACCATTAGCCATGTCAGTCCCCACGTCATTATGAAACCATCTGGATTTTTTAGAAAACCAACGCACTCAGAATATGCAGACTGGATATACACACACTACCCAAAACAGAAACTTGGAAACATAAAATGTATAATTACCTCTGCCACCGAAGGTTACGTAAATTATGTTTTCATCTCTGTGTGTGTTTGTCAGCAAGATTTCTTGAAAATGGCTAAATAGATTTGGACGAAATTGATATACATTTGGGCTATGATCCAACTTAAAGGTGAGTAGGTTTTGGAGGGTCAAGGTTATAGGTCAAGCCCACAGCAAGGTCACGAAAATAAAATAATCCCTATCTGTTATTATGGATACTAATTTTTCACTTTATAACTCAGTCAAAAGTAATCGGATTTTGATGAAACTTGGTGGAATTATGTAGAATAGCAATCCTCATTGCTCTGTTGATAACGACGAAAATACAGATACATTTTCGTATTTTTTTAGGGCCGAATATGATTAACGCAGCGTGGCGGAGGTATACGCTCTACTGAATGGCCTCTAGTTCAACTTGCAATTGATAATATTGTTACGTCTCT
>NW_013666409.1:425563-426751 GCF_000517525.1 Limulus polyphemus
CGCCAAAGCCTGTTGGCATGCACTACTTTTGGCTTACCTCACCGACCACATTTTACCCTGAAGGCCACGTCTGAGAGACGATCCACTATATCATATGGGCCTTCCCATGGAGAAGACAACTTACGAGACTTCCCTTTGGTCTTCCTGGGATTATACAACCATACCTTGTCTCCTGGTACAAAGCTGACTTCAGTAGATCTCTTATCATAAGTTAACTTCATCGAATCAGCAGACGTTTTCAAGTTTGAATGCACTTGATGGTGAATATCATCCATCCTTTCCGATAACACTGACACATTCTCAGGCAACTCTTCATAAGGTGGGCGTCCTGTTACCAGATCCACTGGCAACCAAAGTTCCCAACCAAACATCAACTTTGCTGGAGTGTATCCAGTTGTTTTATGCTCTGCTGTCCTATAGGCCATCAATAGTGGAGGGAGTAAGACATCCCAGTCATCTTGGTGGCTGTTACAAAACTTTGCCAATTCCTGTCCTAGTGTCCAGTTGTACTTTTCTACCATCCTATCGGACTGTGGGTGAAGTGGCGTTGTCCTGGTCTTTCGGATGCCAAACAATTTGCAGCATTCTTGGAACACAACTGGCTCAAGGTTACGGCTTTGATCTGAATGCAGTTCATATGGCATACCAAATCTGAAGAAGAAATCACTAATAGCTGAAGCTACACTTCTAGCTTCCTGATTTGGTATTGCATATGCCTCAGGCCACTTGGTGAAATAATCCATCACCACACAAATGTACTTGTTTCCAGCATGAGTTTGGGGCAGAGGACCAGCAATGTCGATGGCTACTATTTCCATTGGTGCACCAACTTGATATAACATCACTGGAGCACGTCCCTTATGCTTGGGTCCCCTTTTAGAACAACATGTACTGCATGTTCTGCACCGTTCTTCCACAGCTTGTCACATACCTATCCAGTAAAATCTGTGTCGTAGGTGACTCAATGTTTTCTTAACTCTGAGATGTCCTCCTGTTACAGTATCACGGTATTGACGCAACACAACTTCCCGTAATGTTCTCGGTATAACCGTTTGCCAGGTCGTCACTTTCCCATCTCCGGAGAAAAATACCATCTTCAAGCTTCAACTGGTCCAATTGTGCCCAATAGTTCTTTGTCACAAGGCTTAGACTAGACACCTTCTTCCAAGCAGGGCGCAAAACACTTGC
>NW_013666410.1:0-29601 GCF_000517525.1 Limulus polyphemus
CTATATCTAGTAATCTCCCGACTATTCCCGCAGGTTCGAGAGGTGGCGTGACACTAGTCACGTGACCTCGCTGATGCAACAATATTTACAAATTACATCAATAAAGATATTATCAAACCCTCACATACAGTTCTAGTGAAAGTTGTGTTTTTGTTGTCAGAAGAGTACTTTTATTTATAATATTGTGTTCTGTAATAAATAAATGGTTGTTGCACACATCGTATTTTTCTAACTGTCTGAATCTAAAATATCTGAAGTGTGAAATTTGTTTATGGATTGTTGTTTGTGCTGCCATTCAATAGGTGGCGCGACATTGTATTTATTATTTCCGTTCCATGTATAGATAGATGCATAATATACACGCTATGTTCATTATGGTAAGATTGGGGATTCTGACAAATAAGGTGAAAATACTATGCAATCCTTGGTTTAGAAGCTCTCAGGATAAGTTTTGTAACAAATATTGCTCAATGTTTGCCCATAGAAAATTTCTTGAGTGAACTTACGATACTGTACAATAGTTAGCGCGACTTTATGTTCAATCACTCTACGGGATCGTCTCTGATGGTGAGGTTTGTATATACCAATTTTCCTTAACTCTTCCAATACAGGGTCGGACAATTTGACCGAATCACATGACCTTTTGTACTCGTTTAAAGTTGATATAAATTTAATACTTATAACTCACTATATATTGGGTATGTCTTCATGAAATTTGGCAGTCTTTCAGTTAATATTACAAGTCTTTCACATACAAAAATTCATATCTCTTTGTGAAGTATTTTCAATAAAATAAAATAAAGTTTTGTCCATGAATATGTTGAGTATTTGTTTTGAATACTCCGTGTGCAAAGTAATTTTCATGTTAAAATTAAAAATACTTTTTGTCATCTCAAAAATCTCAAATTTCCTTTGTGTAATCCCTAAAACCTCCTAAATGCATTTCAAACGTTTTTGCACCAAATCCTTATAGTTTATATGTTATTTTCTTTAATTAGAGTCTGCAGACTGTATTCTAGCATAGCACAAAATATTTAATATAGAGTGTTTATATTAGGAAGCGATGTTTACCATTTTGCTATATTTTTGTCTGAGTTATTTTTTTTTTGTATTCATTTGATGGAGTAGGTTTTTCATGACCCCTATATGGTAGTGTTGATAGGATAACCACGGAGTTTCAGTCTGATTGCATTGTTATATCAATGAAAGTAATTTTGCTGTAATTACTTCTGTGACTATTACATTGGATTGTATATATATATATATATGTGATTTAGATGGATGTTTATAGCAGAATGACATTTTCCTTGTTTATATCTCTGATTATTTTCGTGATATTGTTTGAACTGTGATAAGCCTAATTCAATGAGAAGCATCTTCAGGTTTTATTTTAGAGCTCTTTTGAAAAGTACATGGAGTAAGCAATTGGAACTAGTCATTGGTATAGAAAACATGGAACCACTCATCAGTGATTTCATGTACTACAGATTACGTGTTGATTATTACATGATGCAAAAATAGAAGTCTGTATGGATTCCTCACATGTTTTGGTTAATTATTAAACCAGTTCATGTTTGTGTTAAACACACGAATATAATATATACAATAGTAGAACTTAATCAGGTAATTAAAGAATCTTGGCTTGAAATATTGAAATATTTAGTGGAAAACTGCAGTGACTGGCTGGAACTTTATGTAGATAAAAACATAATGTTATCTGTGTGCTCTTGTGATATGTAGGCATATTTTATGTTTTTTACCTACTTTAGTCATATATATATATATATTTCAGTTTAGTTTCCATTTTGTAATGGTGGCAATATGTTGATCAGAAAGTCATTAAGATTATCTTCTTCTAATTGCTTCATTTCTTTGTTCTCTATAATAAGTGATATATTTTTCTGCCCAAGAGGATACTGCATTAATGCAGTATCTGGGTTAAAAGGAGTGGTACTGTAATATCCTTTGCTGGCTAGTTATAATACTGGGTATATGTAACAGCTGACCAATGCTGTGAAAGAACAAAGGTCATGAAGTGATGCTGTCGACTGGCAAAAGAAATCGAGTTTACCTGCTGAATTCACGTACACTTTCTAGCCAGTTTCTACTAGGTGATCAACCAGTGAAGATCATTATTAAAATAACGTGTTTTAGTTCTACAGGAACTCGGTCAAGTTATCTATTTTTGATCGAATCCGATGTTAATTATGGTTTTGGCTACGCAATACTTGTCAGCAAATCAATTGTACCTGAAAACATGACAAATGGATAAGAAGGAGAAATTTTAGTGTCATGCCATCAGGATTTATTGTGAAGTTTCTGAAACGATAATGTATGTATCAGCTTTTGCTTGATCTGTCGAGTTTAAAGGGTTTTAAGGAAGGTTTCTCTTGAAAAGAATGGCCTATTCAGAATATTGAAATACTCATGATTAAGAGGAATAGATTAAAAGTAGAGGTAGATAGCTGTATGGGAGATATATCGAGTCTAGGCAGTAATCTGCCTTAAAACGGATTAAGTCCCAGAGTTGTTTGTAATCATGAATGATCAGTCATCCAGCTAGATGCTGGAATAGTCACAGGTATGCGAAATGAAGTGGAATTAATCAGTGCTAGTTGTAACACTAGGATTACACCCATTAAACCACTACACAGAGCAAATACAAGTGTATTGGCACACCGGAGAGCAGTCCTTGGCAACTATGCTGAAAATTTATACCTGACACAGCAAAATAACTTAATAACATATGCCAATATGTTTATGTGACCAGATAGCCAATTGAGTCGAAAGTGGTGTGTTAGCACCATATAGGCATTGTTAACGCCTGTGTGATAAAACAACTGTCATACTGACTTTCTTGGGACACTAAAGAGATTGCAAACACTACAATATAGCAGATTCTGCAGGATGGAGTCACATTGTCTTCTGAAAGTGCTTGGTTACCTCCAGTGGTGATTGTCAGAAAGAAGACATGTATGCCAAGGTTGTAATTGCACTTTCAACTATAACTTGCCGTAACTTGGTTTGATATCTTCGAATTAGCATGGACAGATCAATGTCTGGACAGGTTAGAAGGTTCCCTTAGACTGACATTCAAATACTAGCAAGTTGATCTGGATGATGAGAGCAGGGCTAAGACTGCTTTTAAGTTCAAGAGAGGGCCTCTATGTATTCTGCATCATGCCATTTAGTCTATATAATGTACCAGCTTCTTTCGAGTAGCTGATGGAGTTTACACTCAAGTGATTGCAATGGGAAAGGCACCTGTTGTACTTTGATAATTTTTAGATGTTTGGCTGCACTTTCAATCTACGTCTGAGAACCCGAAGATGGTATACCATCGCATATGAATGGCAGACTTAAAATTTAAATAGGGAAGTATTTGTGCTTATGAACAGAAATGGAATGTTTAGGTCACACTGTAGGGAGAGATAGAACATAATTGACTAAGATAGCTTTGAGAAAGATTGGTTCATGAAAAAGCGAGAGGTACATAGTTTTCTTGGTTAAATATCATACAACTGAAGGTTTGTGGTCAACTTCTTGAAGATAGCAACATCATTGTCGGATATCCTAAACTTGGGACACATTTTGAGTGGAAAGAGGATTGCAATCAGGCATTCTTATCCTTAAAACTTGCTTTAGTGTATGCTTCAATGCTAACCTATCCTTGTAAAGACTGCGAGTTTCTCTTAGATATTGATGCCGGCCACAACAGAGTCAGACTGGTGTTATCACAGTTATAGTATCTAGTAGGATATGTAATCATGTATACTGATCATATGCTCAGGGTCTTAAGTGAGAGGAAGTTCACAATCTGAATGTGCCATGCTTTACTGAAGTGGTTAGCACATTGGATAACAATTCTGCAAGAATATGATGTTGCCACCATTCATTGCTTAGACCCACAATTCAGATGGACTAGAGAACCAAGTGGTGAGACCTTGTCCATTTATAGAATGCCTTAATCCTGTAAACTGTGAAAGACTTAATCCACGACCAGTGTGATCATAGTAAAAGCTTACCATGATGTAGATTATTCCTCTGAAGAATGGACATTGAAGTTAACACTTCAGAAGCTCCAGGACAAGTAACTGTTGGACCCTGACACACAAGTGTCACTACTTGGTGTCCAGAAAGTTATAACCCAACCAACACTATTAAAGAAGTATATATGGATGCATGTAACCTGTGATATCTGTACAAGCAGTTAGTTACAAGTTAAAAAGTGTGCTGTGCAATTGTTACCAACTTGCAAGGTGTGGTACTCCAACAGTGTTCCCCATAGCTCTGTAGCAAGAAATAGCTCAGACGTTAAACAATACAACGACTGGAGGCCTCCAGTAACCTGAACTTGTGCTAACATTGGACAGAAGTTCTTCTGGTCATGAGTTAAAATCTTCATAACTGGTGTAAACAATGTATGATGTGTACTGCCCAGAAAAAAAAATGGTCACGAAATGTTGGGTCTACTCTGAAGGATATTTATTGCTGGTACACCCTCAGAAACACCAAGAAGTCATTACTACATACATGTTGCCACAGACTAGTTCATGAAGTGGGTCAAAACTTATCCATTGATCAACACACTAGCACAGACTGTTATAGGTGTGTTTGCTAAATACTGGATAGCACGATTTGGAGAACTAGACCAGGAAACTAGCTTCAACAGCTAACTGTTAACTGAGTAATGTAAAGAGTTAGGTGTGGTGAAAACTCATACTTCACCTTATCATCTCCATTCTGATGGTTTAACAGAATGGATAATACAAACTATCAATTGAATATTTGTGAAGTTCATTAATCCTGACATAACTGACTGGGACAAACAGTTGCCTTGTGTATGAGGTTACATATATCAACAGAACTGGGATCAACAAGCTATTCATTGAACCTGCTCATCTTTTATGAGATTGTTACTTCTTGTGGATGTGACATATGATCCTCCACCAGGAGAAGTCCCCCAGTGTCTCCAAGTGTATGTGAGGTGTCTAAGGGTCAACAATGGTTGATGCACATGACTTCACTCAACAAGAACTCGGGAAAGCATCACGACAACAGAAGCAGAGCTAAGATCAAATGGTGAATAAGTGTATGTTCTATTGTGGCAGCTGGGCGTCGTTGTGGTATAAGCCAGAAGCACAAACGCAAATGAGTTCCAACTGGATTGGTTTGTACATTATACTCCAATAAGTTGGTCATCTAAAGTATGAGCTGCAGCAGAGACATGGCACACCTCGATAAGCAGCATCCATACATCACAGGTGATCTCTTGGTGCATCGACTTGACCAGCCGTCTGAAAAGGAAACCACCGAGTTAAAGGAGGATGAGGAAACCATCTTGAGTCATCTCGACCTGTCTGACAATGAGAGAAAGCTGTGAATACTTATCTGGAAGCCTTCACTGGATAAGATGAGGAGCCAATGGAACTGAAAGTAACTACCAGCTCCAACTGTATGACAAAATGCTAATGTCAATCTATTAATCATAATGGATTGGATTGATCATCAAAGGTAGGATGGCCAACGAATGTGAAGACTACTGACTAAAAGGGCATAGTAATCTCTTGCTTTCCAAGCCCAAAGTATTAACACGAAATACAATGTATGCATACATCATATGGTTGGTGCTTGATCATCAAAGCTAGTATGATAGTGAGACTGGGCACGTGATAATTCAAAGGAAGTAGTATTTATTATTTTCCAATGTGTATGCACTACATTGTGTGATTTCCATCTTATTATTAAATGCTAGGATGACCAGGTAGTTGAAGAACTGCTCCAAACTATCGAGTAGTATTATTGGAAGAACAATGTATGCACTACATTGCAGAGTTACTGGTCGATCTTCAAAGCCAAGATAATCCTTTGTTTACAAAAGTAATGATTAGATGGATATAGTATTGTTTACATTCTGAAATACTGTGTAGTAATACCTGGCAAAAAGTATAGACTACATTTTATGGCTGATACTCAATTATTGATAATTAGGACAGTCTCTGATCTGTATGATCATGGATTGAAAGGCAGTGATGTTCTTTGCTTTCCAGACTATTGAGAGATATTGAAATGTGATGTTTGTACTAAATTATACAATTATCACTCGATTATTGCACTTAGGGTAATCATGTGATTGAAATGGTATTGTGACCTCTTGCTTTTTGAGGCACAAAGTGAATTTTTTATGTGAAATGTCTGATGCTTCGATAAAGTCCTTTTGACACTTTCATTGAGAGGCGAGAACTTAGAAAAGCATACCACTTATTTCATTTATCTACATGGAAGATATGCTGGATCTTTTGATCTACATGAGATTGTAGCCTTTTTTTAAATGTGTGTTGGACTATATTAGTAATAGCATAAATTTTAATCTTGCTAAACAAATTTTTAGTTCAAAAGTCTCAATTCCTCTGAATTTTACCAGTGGTTATCTATTTAGTGAAGCTGAAGCTGGAAATAAAAATGAGTTGAGTTTGACGACTCGTAAGTAACGCCACCACCACTACCAATCGTGGTTATGCAGGTAAGTCAGACATTACTAAAGTTGGTAATTACTAAACTAATTGAATACTTGACGAAGTGCAATGGCAACATACGTATATGGCATTATACGTATGTAAACAAGCACAACTATGTGCATTAAACACATTAAACAGAGTCCTTCATGGTGTGTTAAACAAATTATAGCAAATGAAGCAATCAAAGACAAGAAGGAAATGAGAAGAAAGCAATAAGAACATGTAAACAAAGAATTGGATTTCAATGTTAGCAATTGAGAAATATGAGGTTAACTGTGATGAATAACCTGGAAGATATTATTATAAAATGAAGTGTACCTGTGATTATTATTAATGCTCAGAGAGAATGTTTAAATTTTGACGTTGAGGTATCCTATAGGTTTGTGTATTTCTCAAGGAAGAGGCAATGGTAATAAAGTGATTCACGCCATGGCAAGTGAGAGAAAAATACCGTGTTACCTGGGGTTTTAAAGAACACTGTTTTATTTGGTGGTTCTTACACAATTTTAACTGGTGAGTGAAATTGTCATTAATACACGAAATTCACAAATAATGGCTTAGATATCATAACAAATAATATGCATGTGGTATATGCTATGTTTTGTTTGATTATGATAGGAATATTTTCAGTCATATTAATTGAAATATTTCAAATAAGCAAACAGTTTTATGGAATATTTTCTTAGTGTTGTTTCGTTACAAAATACAGTTTTGAAGCATGGATATTTTGGCTGTAATAGGGAGAGGCAAACAGTACCACCTACATGATAAAAAAATTGTAATTCACACTGTAACTGAAAAACATTTTTAAATGGAAGAATTCCCTAAGGAAAGACAATGAAAGGTTGTCTGAGGTGAGATTTGTGGTGCCTACTAACTCAAGTCAGCTCAACCGTTTAGGACTTGAGCAATCTCAACCCCATTACTTTTCCTGCAAATGAGCTCAGGCTATATTACAACCAGGTGGTAGATTAGGTATGAGGCTGGGCTGGAGAGTATGATATGTGTGTTTCCTTGTCTAAAATGGACAACAGGGGGCAACACCACCACAGGTAGTTGGTCAAATAAAAAGCCCAAGTGAATTAGGGAATTGAACCTTTTCATTCTACTGTTCATGGCTTTTCATTACTGCTTGAGTTAGCAGGTCAAGTCAGAAAGAATAATTCAATACAAAGCACCTCTAAAATACTTTCATTAAATCCAACACTGAGCAGAAAATCAGTCAATCAAGTGTTGGGCGAAGAGAAATCCAAATTTCTGACTACATCTCGTTTTAAACCAAAATACCTACTTAGATGACGAGGAGGGGATTGAGAAGTCAGCCACATGTTCTATGGACTATGATGGGCATCAGTATCAATTAAGTTTGTATATATATCATTTGACCAGTTCCTAATTCATGGTAATAACTGGACATTATAATTAGAACTCAGTCAACCTTTGCATTCGATCCAAGTTTCAAGGTCAAATTCCAGCCATGGTCAGTTTCTCATTTTCAACTATGAACTTCATCATTACCTGAGCTGTAATCCTGCTCTAGTGTTCTAGTGCTTTTTCAAGAGTTTTCTTTCCATAAGTCTATAGTAAAAACGGATTCCTCATAAATCTTTGAAGCATTGCAGCATCTTCAGGGTGCTCAGAATTTCGTCAGCAGTGAGGGTGTGAAGTTTAAAAGGAAATAGACAGTGTCAGATTAATGTTTACCATTAGCAAGCCCAATTTACTCGTGAATGAAAACGTGTTGTTTGCAGATGCACCCAATTTGAAAAAGCTCACTGAATCAGTAAACGTGTTGGAACTGATATCTTCAAGGTCCAAGCAGCCCTTGACAATTGATGGAAGCCTTGAAGCCGTTGGGATATCCAGGGAAATCCCCAGAATTAGATCACTAGAGTTGGAACCATTGCATCTGAAGTATCCAAGCATCCAAATGACTCAGCAGCAGGAGTCAGTACTGCTGTTGATATCATACATGGAGATGAAGACCAAAGAAAAGAGGGGTCAGGTGATTTGTCCCATTGTAGAGTGTGGCACGACCATGAGGAGGAGATGACAGATGTGTTTGCATTTTTGATGGGAAATTTACATCTCTAAGCCCAAGAAGAGCTTTTGGGCCCTATGTGTGTAATGAATGATGTCCAAGATTCTAATAAAATAAAGGTGGGACAGGCTCCAGCAGGGCTGTAAAGTCAATGACAAAGACAATAAAGAGACAACAGTAAAAACTTGTCAGATGGCTCATCCAATGGTTCCTGCTATTGACAAGGAAGCTTCAACCTTGAGGACTGGAACTACCAGAAGATTCAGAAAACAGTATGTTGCTATAGTCACCGAGGTACCAGTGAATAGACTGCAAGAAACAAGTATAGAACTCTCCACTAAGCCAACTAAACTGATTACAAATCAGTCCAAGTTAGAGCAGATTCCAGTGCTTATGCACCCTGCCAGGAGATGACAACTAAATGGACGAAGGTCTGTTCATCCACAGCTGAGAATCGAAAGACAATATCGACACTGGAAGCTACTGGTGGGAGAAGTTGAGCATAGTAAAGCCATGATCACTTTCTAGCGTGAGTGTTTATTTAATATGTATTTAATCTATTCTAATTTATATCGTATATTTTGTAATTTATTTTGAGTTCGATTTACTAATTTAGTGCTGTCTGCCTTCTGCACTATGTGTATGGGTGGAAGACTGTGGTCTGACTGGATTTGTTTTTCTATTATGAGGAGAATGTTTTAAGTGTGCGTGTATATATATATATATATAATGATGATGCCCATGTTATCACACACCCTCGCGTGTGTGAAAAATCAGGGTTTTAAGGGATTTGAAAATATTTTCGTGTATTTTCCATTTTATGTATTACGTATACATGCTGTCTCACCCGCTGGCTCACATGAGTTTGCATGATTGAGAATAAATGTTCAATAACAGCAATAATGAGGGTGGAGGGACTGTGAACCACCCATTAACGTGCTTCTTGTTCCAAACTATCACCCAACAAAGTGACCTAGGAGTAGTAAGATAACTGACAAATATACAGGCATACATATTTTTGTGCTTTATATATATATATATAGTAAAATCTAGTGATTGGGGCGAAGTGGAATCAATTATTCTGAGACTGATGGTTAGAAGAGCCCTTGTGAATCTAAATGATGAATATGTCATACATGGCTTTACCCATGAGAAACTCAAATCAGTTTGTGATAAAATGAAAAGTCGCTGTGATGATAATGCTGATAGGAATAGATTTCATTAAGGTAATATGGAATGGTTAAACAATTTGGGTGACAAGGAAAGGTGAACTCCAAAGTTGGGTAGGTGTGGGAAAGGACAACACGTTGAAAAGAATCAATGATATGGTTTACAAATTTCAGAAGGACAAGCGGTTCAAATCAAATATCACCCAGTGTAGTGATCTTTAGAAGTTTGTTGGTGATAAAATGACCAATTGGGTACCCCCCAGTGGCACAGCGATATGTCTCCGAACAGACATGCCATTGTGTAGCTTTGTGCTTAACTACAAACAAATAAACAAAAGCCAATTGGGTAATTTTAGAGAGGCAGTTGCTTGAATAAAGTCAATCTATTAAAGAGCCCAGGGTTCCTATCGAGACCACTTTTAGGGGATCAACAAGGATAGATCTAACAATGAATTCACTTGACTATCTACCCAGAAATAACTCACCTACTGACAAAACAGGGACAAGACATCATCCCATCTACATATCATGGGCTTCAAAAAGGAAAACTACCAAAATACTTGATAAATTAACATTTTAGTGTGTTGTTTTATTTTTATATTAGGATTGTTCAAGCAATTTCCTAATCCAGGGATGGGCAGTGCCGTAATTTATATTTTCAATGTTTACTAAAGGAAGATACTGTTCGTGATGATGACATAATGATCAAGAAATTTTGTCTAATATCTACAATGAAGGAACTGTTAGTTCATTGACTGAGTATTCAATGAATGTTTAAGTTCAGTGTTAAATAGTGAGTTATCGCATCTATTCTGCTATTCTGATACTTGATGAGTTGCGTTTTTGTTTACCGATCAAAGCTATGTAACTTTTCAAGTAGGTAATACTAGCGAGGATTTTATGTTGTAATATTGTTTGTGCACTCGGTATATAACTATAAGTGAAAGTACTAAATAGATTTAGAAAACGCTAAAAAGGAAATAAACTAATTCATTATTGTTACGTGGACTGGATCTCGTAATATTTTTACCAACTAATCTAAAAGAATCTACCAACGATGGAATATACTACAATAATATTATCAATCTTTACTAATTTTACATGATCTGTTGCAGACACATTTTTATCTTTTAAAGAGACTGTATGTATGATCAGTATACAATACCATGCATGCAGAAAATACAAACATTATATATGTCTTAATTTATTCATTTAATGCCGAAATAACAGCGCTACTGAAGTTTGCAGTAAGAGAGATTTGCTGTTATGGTACAAATCAGGGTCCGAAATTCGCAAACTTTTTAATGGTCCTCCACAAAAGTTCTAACTGGTCCTCCACGGATTCTACCTGGTGTTTTATCAAGTTTAACTGGTCCTCCACGGATTTTACCTGGTGCTTATAAAGTTTAACTGGTCCACTCCAAGAACATGTATTTATATGTTAATTCTATTTTATCAGTTGCAGATGTGAATTTTGAAAAAAAGGGCACAATTGCAAATATGCTTGCATATATATATATAATTAAACAAAACTCTCTCTCTATATATATATATAATTAAATAAAACTCTATATATATATACATATAATTAAACAAAACTCTATAACTGATAACAACTAGTTTTTGATTATTCACCTCTTGGAATGTATATTAATTTTTATATTAATTCAGACAAACACAAAAATAGTGTAACTTTAGATTACTATTTCAATATTGACCAAAATGTAAGGTATTTCTTCATTGGCCTCCCAGTGGCACAGCGGTATGTCTGCGGACTTACAACGCTAGAATCCGGGTTTCGATACTCGTGGTGGGCAGAGCACAGATAGACCATTATGTAGCTTTGTGCTTAATTACAAGCAAACAAACAAATTTCTTCATTGAGATGTTAATGTAAGTCACACTTGATTTGGATCAATTTCGCCATTCACATGTTTTAGTAACTTCCTTTTCATTTCATACGTCATATTTAAATATAGGCCAGGTTACTCCAGAAAGCCAGATACTACATTTGAAATAGTGAAGATAATTTCACGAAACGAAAACACACCTGTGGTTTTAGGAAAAAAATGTAGAAATGTACGTTTGATGGTAAAATAGGAAGAAAAAAAAATGCTTAAAATTCTAATCAACCTGTTGGACCGATTAAATTATTTTTTTGTCATTTTATTCGGCCCGACTAAACGATGCGAATTTCGGATCTTGGTAAATATCATTACCACAATTAGTACATAATATGTTCACTTAGATATAATCATTAATTAGAAACAATCTTTTATTAATTATACATATATATATAATATTGACATACAGTTAATAATCACTGATTAATGATTAGTCTTAGATGATGCTATAGGCTACTAATCATGACAGTGTTATATTGATGTTTTCAATGAAAACTAATATCCTACTTCCAAAGAAAATTCAATATATTAATATGGAATATCTTAGGTTTAACAGTGTATCTTACTTACATTTCTTCTTTTCATTATATATTAATACAGACCCGCAAAACATTTTCGGCCAAATTAGTATCTTTATCGTAACAGTACTTCTTTAAATATAACATTTATAGCACAATACAAACGAATTCTAATTGTAGACAACGAAATCTGTAAATCCACTTGTATATGGGCCGTACTTTATAATACTTTAACTTATGTTAGGCCTAAGTTTGATAAAGAGATAAATTAACACTGTAACCTGTGTACGTTTTTTTTTTTTTACTTTAGTTTAGTTAGGACTAAACTTTACTGTACTTAGTACTATGGATAAATAAACTTATAATGTTATTCTACGACCTAACGTCAAACCTTTTTAAAAACCTTGATAAATTTTTAATATTCTGTTGTACAAAATGGTTATTAAAGTATATTTACATTCTCCTTTTGTTGTTACTTCTTGTTTCATACAGCAATTGTAGCTACTTGATCACTGAGCTTTGCAGCTCTCTGCCGCAGGCAGACTGTTTTTCGTCGAGTGAATAATGCACATGCGCGGTATTTCTTGGGGAAACATTTTAACTACCCATGCTTATGCAGCAGGTTCTCGGTCAGAAAGCATAATGGTCATACATACAAACAAGCAGAATAATACTATAGATGATGCGTTGTACTTCATAATATTTTGATTTAAGTGGGGAAAATATGCCTGCTGTAAGTTTATCCTCTCTGTGCACCACTGTGTTGATATCATCACTAGTATCATGCCATAACTTCACGAACGTAGCCCCAATAAGCCAGCCCGCGAAGTACACGACAATTATGGTAAAATTGGAAACAAAAAATAATAAATGTGTAAATATTGTAAGCATTATGTCAACCAATGATAACACAACTTTCATAGAATAATTTGAAGTTGATAAGCTAGATAAAAAAATTCACTATTAGATAAAGTTTAATACCTTGTTTGCTATCCAAAGCCTAAAAATAGTACAGTGCACTGAGAAATAAATCTCAAGCACCTTATTTGGGAAGAGAGCCACAATTATTTTTAAAAAATACGTATGTCCAAAGAAGCTGTTTTCATAATATTTATTTGTAAACAAAATTAGAAAGAATATAATGGACGATGACCTGTATTTCATAATATTTGAAATAATTGAAACTCGTTGAAACCAATATTAGATCCACTGAGTTCACTTTGTTTCGTGCTATTATCGAACAAGAAAGCTAACGTTACAATGTCACTGAAAGGATGCTAACGTTACAACGTCAATGAAAGTGCCAAGCACAGGAAATAGTACGCAACATAATCAAAATGATCTCCATGCACACAACTTACTTCCATGACATATCTGTTCAACCGTCACTTGCTTTAAATAACTGAATAATGAAATGGATATTCATACTATTCCATACTCAGATGATGGATACACGCCTATAGATTTCTGTACAGGTGCTGGGCAGTTGTCATCCTCTTAGACTGGATGGCTTATGGGAAGAATGCAGGGAGCATTATCGTGTCTTGAATAAGAGCCTTTTACAATGAAAATTATGCTACAGAGCTATTGAGAAAATACATCGCTAGGCAGAGCATGACCGAACTAGGCGATATGGACTGTAATGATGGGGCGAGGCTTCAAAATCGTTTTAATAAAACGTACCCAGCTTCTGAAAAATGTATGTTGGAGACTTGTAATCATCTATTATAATAATACTCAGCTTTTGTTTCTCCTGAAAGTGTGTGCGAATCTTATGATCAAATGTGCATACGCGTGCACTACATTTCAACGGGTGTAAACAAAAGGCGGATGTAAATATACTTTAGTAAACATTTTGTACAACAACCTATTAAAAGCTTATCGAAGTTTATCGTAGAATAACGTTAAAAGTTTGTTTATTGATAGTATTACTAAACTAAAGCAAAAACGTACATAAGTTACAGTGTTAATTAATCTCTTTATCGAATATAGGCCTTACTTAATAAAGGTTTAACAAAACTTAGGCATAAGACAAGTTGTTGTTGTTGTTTGTAATTAAGCACAAAGCTACACAATCGGCTATCTGTGCTCTGCTCACCACGGGTATCGAAACCCGGATTCTAGCGTTGTAAGTCCGCAGACATACCGCTGTGCCACTGGGGGGCCCTAAGACAAGTGGGTTTATAAATTTCGGTGTCTGCGATTAGAATTCTTTTGCATTATTCTAGAAATATTTTATCTAAAGAAGTACTGTTGCAGTAAATATACTCAGTGCCGGATTAAGTATGTATGATGCCCTGGCTAAAAATTATATGGGTCCCCAGACATATTCTCACCATATTTCATTAATAAGAATTATTGGTTTATAAAATTTGTATTTTCTAACACAGTTAAATAATTGACTCAAAATTATAGATTACATTTATATTTTCAAACACAATTAAATATACAAGTATAAAAATACTAATCAACTTTCATTTTTTAACACAATTAAATAAACGAAACAAAAACTACAGATTGATTTTTTTTGAACGCAATTAAATAAACACATAAAAGAGGAAAGATTTTGATCAATAAGCAATCAAAACACAACAAATCAAATGTTACTCTTCTGTCCTTCATGAGAGAAAAGAATCCAAGAATATCTGAAAATTCAATTGTTTACAAAAGTTCATGTTCATTTGAAATCAGCGACTAATGATTCAGTCTTTTTTGCATTATACTTGTTCGCTTTTCATTTTCAATTAGCTTCAGTTTCGAGAAGGATCTTTCACCTAAGGAATTTGTTATCATGAGGGTTAAATAAATTCTCATTGCAATTTCCTCATTCGGAGAAGTTGAGATTAGGTTATACTTTAAAAGAATGGTGTATAACTTTTTAATAATCTTCAATAGTGTTTAAAAAGATGGTAAAAATGGTTGATCTCTTCATAAAGTGATGTCTCTAAATCTTTTAAGTATGCTTCTTGCAACCTATTAAAGACCTTCTCTTTGTCCTACACTGACATGTTCTCAAAATCCATTAGGAATCCAAAAAGATTATTAACATAGGCATCAATTCGTTTATCCAATGCAACTCATAGATTGTCAATCAATGGGAGGAATGTGTGAACTCGAAATTTTTCCCTGACAGACAATACAGCTTCAGCTTGCATTCCATTGTAGTAGCCTAACATACTTGATGCGTTGTCGAACGACTGGCTGCGCATATTTAAAACATCGATATCATGCTTTTTCAAAAAATTCAAAACTTGATTGGCCAAATACTCCTCTGTGTGACTTTCTATTGGGATAAACTCTATGAATCTTTCTGTAACTTGATGAGTGGTTTTTCGAACATACCGAAGAATTATAGTGAGTTGACGAATATGGCATAAATCTGGGGTACAATCCACGCTCAATAAAACAAACTTAGCTTCCTTCACTTCACTGACAATTGCTGATAATATTTTATCTCCCAATATTTCTAACACTTCCTCACAAATTGTAGACGATAAATATGAAGCTTGATTTCCATAGAGGGCAAGATGATTACTAAGAAAAGGGTCAAATTCAGCAATAATTTGTAAAATACCCAGGTAATTTCCATTATCATATCTGGAATTTTTTTAATATATTACAAAAAATGTTCAAATATTTCATCATAAAAAACATATTTTATTGCTTTTACTGAGTACGTTGAAATAAGAGAAGATTAACTAAATATAAGTATTTATTTAAATATCACACATATGAAGTAGCGCTGAGGGGCCCAGTTAGCCCTTGCGTTAATCGGGCACTGTTATATATTAATTTGACTACAAATGTTTCGCGGGTCTCTGCTATAGTGCTAGTAAATCTGATTATGGTACACGATTTTTTTAAGTTTTTGAAAATCACAGAGTTACTTTTTAGTTTGTAAATAATAATTGGTTGTAGTGAAACTTCGAGTAAAAGTTTTGTAATCTCATTTTTGTACAAGTTATGATGAAAAACAATTAATTATTCTTTAAGTTTCAGTATATACTCTGAATATATTATTGTTGGTATATTTCTAATTTTGTTGTTTGCTAGAAGGAGCTCGTGATTACGAGTGCTTTCAGATCTATGAAGGGGATATTCAATGGTCGATTGGAAATTGAATTTTGTGTATGTAAATGCTGTAGTACTGCAGAACCGCAAACGTTTCTCTAAAAGTCACTTTTTATGTATGATAATAAATGACGCCTTTTAATAAGATGTAGATTTTATCATCATTAGATAACATTTTAATAAAGTTTCATGAGCACCTAACACAGAAGAGTATGTATAATCATACTGACGTTTTCATTATGCGCAAAAATCCACTTTTGTATCCCAAGAAGCCAAATACAAAAATAATAATAAATAAATGAATAAATAAATACATAAAATAATGCTCAGTGCCTTATGGGGATGTTACAACGTAGTACACGTTTTAATTTATGGTTTATGCAACTCTGAATTTTTTTAAAAATAGTTCCTGAACCTAGGAAGTCATGAAGGTTAAGAATAGAAACGTTTACAATATAGATACGAGTGATTATGAGTAGTAGAGCCACGGTAACAATTGTAAACATCTTTAATGAACGTTTCGGAAGTACACATGTTCCATCTTCAGCAATTTTATGAATATAACAAATTGATCAGTCTTTAGTATAATTACTAAATATACAAATACAATGATTGTTCAATTTGTTATTTTCATAGATTTGCTGAAGATGGAATATGTGTACTTCGGAAACGTTCATGAAGATGGAATATGTGTACTTCGGAAACGTTCATAAAGATGTTTACAATTGTTTACAATTGGCTTTACTACTCATTATCAGACTTCGTTTTCTACCAAATGTATCAGTTGTAGATACAACTGAATTATATAGTTTCTTCAGTGCCAGTCAGTCAGTTCAATGTCAAAAAAGTTATTCAGTATTAGTAGTGAGAGTTATCACCTCTATTAGATGAATTACATGTTTATCTATCAAAATTAATTTTCCAAACTAATCCCAGAAAGCCTGACCAACGTCTGAAAACACTACAATAATATCATTAAGCACGGTAGAGCTTAGTATGTAGGAATGGGCCGAGAAAACAACGGCCGCCGCATTCAATCTATTACTCTATGATACTTACAAATAATTACTAAAATTGAGTTACAGCATTATTTGAGCATCTAATTGCCATTATCGAGTGTGTCACTGCTTGTATAACACTAATGTTATTATGTTCTTCTACCACACGTATTTTTGTGGGGAAATAATAAAAAGGAAAACTACTACTTAGCAATGAGTTCAGTTTATAAGTATATATTATTTCCATGTTTCATAAATAACAGTTTCATTTATGGTCGCTAGATGACAGCACAAATTGTTCTTATATAACGACATTATATCTGCCAAACAAATTCCATTAAAAATTGTTAAATATAGAAAGAATAACCTAAATTGATATTCGAGGTATCAAGGAAATCAAGTATTTATGCAACTGACAGACCTGTGTACATGTTATTGAGGTCTGAGTTTAAAAACACCAGTTTCTTAATTATCAAAACAATACATTATATATAGCAGTCTACTTTCCTTCAAAGTTTCAGTGGGGCGGAGCCAATTAGCTGTGTGTGTATGTGTGGTATCGTACTTCATGGCCTGGGATCTATATGATGCCCTCCCTATTAATTGACATGACCCTAACATGTGGTGGAGTCGATTGTTTACACATGCAGTGAGATTGGGTGTAGTTGTAAGACGTGGGTTCTGTAAATATCTCCTTAATGTTGGTCCAGCACTCAGGGGCACTGGTACCGTCCTGGAGGAACCATTCCAGCTTCACTGGCCCCGAATGACTTTTTCTCTGACTCATTGGTTTCTTCTCCAGACTACTGTTTAAGTCATTGAACCAAGGGCTTGTCTGTGATGTATGGACGCAGCTTGTGATATGTTCGACATACATTGGATCCACTGTAGCTCATACATTAGAGGACCAACTTATTAAAGTACAAGGTACAGGTGAAGGTACATGATGTGTTGTGTGGCGTAAACAACCTGCAGGACACACTGTGTGTTCTTAAACGGAGTGATAGTTTAGCAATTTTCCACTTTCTGTAGCTCGGATTGTGGTAATCCAAACTATCACATATTTTCAGCTAATGTACTCTACTAGACCCTTATTTCAGTTACAAAATTTCAAGGCAATCTGTCAAGAAAGCACGAGATATAAAATCTCCAATTTTGATTCAATTTCTTCCTATTTTTTTTCGCACCGAAAGTACAGAAACTTTATTTGATACAAAACATACTTAACCACATGTGCAAATTTATTCAAAAAAAACCGCTCAGTTTTATCCACCATCATTTCCCAAGTTCAGCAAAAAACACGGCCTGGTTAACTAATGAATGAATATTTCCTGTAAAATTTTTATCAATGCTATAAATGTAGCTACCAGTTTGGCCGCCAGTTTTGATTTTATTCTTTTAAGTCCCACAGTCAACCCGGTTTTAGCCACACCTTTTTTTTTCACATCTAAGGTGTTTTTTCTTAGATAAATCTAGCTGGATCTCAGCTACTATTGTGCAGCTGGCACATATCACAACAACACTCAGTCGCCACATTGGAATATCTGTTCTTTTACTGCCCAATCTTATCATTTCTTTTGTCATTGTGTTGCTTTACCAAGTTTTTATCAACCAAATTCATGGCCAAACAGCCACTCCACATACTCTTAGGGACACTGGAAGACTTCTCCTTGTTGTGAAGGACCGTATGTCACATCCACAGGAAGTAACATAAAAATGTGTAGGTTCAACAAATAGACTGTTAATCCTTCTTCCAATGATTTATATACCATCTTTACATATGAAAGCATTCCTCCCAGTCAATTTTATTTGGAGTAAGAAACTTCACAAGTATCCTCTTGGTAGTTTTCATTGCCAATTCTGCCAATATCAGACTAGCGGTAATACAGTGAAAAGAAAGTGAGACTAAATTTAGCAGATAAACTCGCTTTGTTTGCCCAATTGACAGTTTTATTTTGTTACTTCATAACATTGGTTGGTTGTTACATAACTCAATGTCATAATCAGCCAACAAAGGATATTACAGGGTCAATTATTTTAATCCAGCAGTAGTGGTAATAAATATAGACAAAATAGTTTGTACTATTCTGCATGTTGTAGTAAATTGTATTTTAGATTGGAGTTCTGGAGAAGTTACAGAAAGAGGTATAGCTGGTGTCATTTCTGCATTTACTATCTCGTTCTCCAGATGCTTATTCCGTTAATGATGTTCTTTTCTACCTCATTGGTCTCTTTTATACTTCTTGATTTTGTCATTGCAATCTATTTACATTTTCTTTAATATCTTTCTATATAGCTCCAACTTAGTCATTATAGCTGTTTTATACTTCATTAATGTCTTTCTGTGTTTTTGTTGTAGTCCGTCTGTACATCTTCTATAGTTTCATCGATTTTGTCTTCAATCATGTTTATTTTTGTTCTTAACTCTTCTTTAAATATTATTCTTTTCCTTTTATTCCCTATTTTAAATTCCTTTGCATTTCTTTTTTTTTTTGGACTTCAGTTTTCTGTAAATTTCCTCTTGGTTTTCTTTTATTTTACTGTCTTATTCTTCTAATTTTTGTTCTCTTTCTTGTTATTATTCTTTAAATTTTCGGTTTCATTTTTCTTGTTCTTGTTTTAATTTTCTCTTTCTTTTTGATATGCTTTTCATTTTCTGCACATTCTTCTTGTTCTTCCTTTAAGTTTTTTCTCCAATTTTTGGCCTTTTTTTAAAGCAGTTCATCATTTACAGTTAAACTGTGATCTCACTTTGTGACTAGGTTGTCATTTTGAATTTTAGTCAACGTTCTATTTTATTTTAACCAAAATAATCCCACTTCTGACAAAAGTTGTAATATATCATATCATTGGACGGGTTCTTTTGGATTATTTGGTAAATATCACGTTCAATCCACTTTATGTAACGATAAAAATTATTTATTTATTTATTTAATAAATGTTTGCTGCAGCCACAGTCACCTGTAGGCCTAATTTCATAAATAAAGTTTTCAATATAAACTCCAAAATTATTGTAGGTCTAAGTTTACAAATAATGTTTCAATAGAAATTTCGATATTAATGTTATTTATGCCTAACTAAAACGGCGTTGATAGATAAAAAAATATGTAACTCACCAAGTAACTTGATAGCAGAATAGGGGTAATAACTTTCATTACTAACACTGAATAACTTATCTGACACTGATCTGCTTCATATCATATACATTCATTACACATCATTACTTCACTGATTTTCGCATTTACAATGTATCTTTATTTCTTCATGCTTCATAAAATTTCTCATTTGCGTATGATTTTATCATCATCATCATTAACTTTCTCTAGCAAAAATGTAAATTAAAACATTGAAAATATAGCTTACAATTGTATGTTCTTTACACTTGACAGTAACATATTGTTGGACGGTTTCTTTTGAATTATTCGGAAAAATTACACAAAGTCCAGTCCACTTAATTATATTTTAATTATATTTATTTGACTATGATTCTGTAAATTTACTCAGCTATTGTTTGTTTATAGGCCCGATATTACAGTACTACAATATACACTAACACACCAAGTTCACTTCTTTGCCAATTTCTCTCCTACTTACGTCATTTTCTTGTATGTGCAAGCTTTCAATTTTACTTAAACCATCCTCAGGTAACGATCAAATCACAGTTTTAGGAGGAAAAATGACGCTATTTGGTTTACATTTAACTTAGGATGCACCTTGTGTATTCACAGGCTCTCTTCAGTGTGGAGCATTTCTTTGTTGACCTCACTTTCCAAGATGCCGAACTCGTTGGATGTAATATTAATGTCACAGTCTTGCAAACAATGGCGAAAAATGATCGACTGATTATATAGTGTATTTTGCGCATGTTCTTTGACTCTTGAGCTCAAATAACGAATAGTAGAGCCCACATAGTCGGGGCTACACCTTGGACATGTGTATTTGTAGATGACATAAGAACGATGCATTTTAGGGATCCTGTCTTTAAATTTGAAATAGTTACATATACAACATATCGGTCTAAAAAAATTCTAAACTTAATTTGTGGCTAAATTTTGTTATTCAAAATCGCTCTAATCTTTTCCTTCAATTCTATTTTATGTTTGCCAGTAAAAGATAGAATATAAGAAACTATTTCTTTAGTTTCAACGTGTTTACTGATTTTAGAAACGTACAAAGCTTCTAAATAATTCTTAATCATACCATCAATTAACTGTACAGGAAAACTATTTTTTTGTACTTCATAGAATCCAGAAAAGGAACTAATTATATTATAGGTCTCATTAAATTCTTCTTAAATTAAAAAATAAAAAAACTGTCAAAATGAAAATATTGCCCAGTAAACGTTAGTTTTGGGCCCGGCATGGCCTGGTGGATAAGGCGCTCGACTCGCAATCTGAGGGTCGCGGGTTCGAATCCCAGTCCCACCAAAAATGCTCGTCCTTTCAAAAGAGGGAAGGCTGTCAAGTGGGTTGTATCCTTGACGTAAGAAACAGCTTTAGAAACGATGGCAGATCTTGCTCTGCCATCGCCTCGACGATCCGCAAGGACTATGGGGAAAAAATACAAAAAAACGTTAGTTTATGGTAACACTTAGTCTCAAAACTTCTAAGTTAACTATCTTGATATCTAAGAAAGGTAAGGTATTAACAGTTCTTCTATTGTCAATTTAATATTATTGTGTTGATTGTTCAAGTAATTTTGGAATTCCTGAATATCAAATTTATTTTAAAAAACTACAAACGTATCATCAACATATGTTCTGCAGTATAAAGGTTTTAATCTTCAACCCATACACACTCCATCAAGTTGTTCATTATGACATTCATTAAAAAAAATTGGACTCTTTGGTAGCAAATTCTAATAATTCAATAAAAGCAGGTTTAGTTATACCCCCAATAATATCAGAATTTTGAAAAATTAAATTACTACTTTTTTGTTCAACTTGAGGTATGGTGGTGGTTCTAAAAATAAGCGGCCTAGCTAACTAATGAATATTTGCTGTAAAATTCTTATCAATGCTATAAGTGTAGCTACCAAGGTTGGCCGCTAATTTTGATTTTATTCCTTTAAGTCGCACTCTCGATTTTTTCTTTTTTTTCTTGGTCGCATCTTTTTTTTTTTTCACACCTAAGGTGCTTTAGATTAGCTATCATCACTTTTTGTCAATACACACCGACAAACCACAGCAAGTAAGAAAGTGACATTCGATAGTAACCAACATCAGCTTTAGACTACTCGCAACCCTATTATTTGGAATAGACCTATATTTTACAGAACCAACCAGATTCTTTTAAGCAGAGGTCTTTAAAACGAATGACAAAAAACTAAAAACGGTCCACTTTTAATGTTAGATGAAACTGTGGTAAAAATGTCAGACCCATAGCTCAAGTGTGTGGGCGTGCGCAAAACGTTTGCTCAAAATTAAACTGTTTTTGTTCAATAAATTCGCACATGTGGCTTATATTGCGACTAAATGTACACCTAATTGTA
Source organism: Limulus polyphemus (assembly GCF_000517525.1). Lineage (NCBI taxonomy): Eukaryota > Metazoa > Arthropoda > Merostomata > Xiphosura > Limulidae > Limulus > Limulus polyphemus. The sequence goes on from NW_013666410.1 coordinate 22,710, forward strand.
GTTTTTAAGCGTCTATTAGAGTATCAAATTTGAAAAAAATTCATCAAAGTTAAGTAAGTTTTTTATCAAATAAATTTTCGGTGGGATCGGTGCGTTGGTTTGTTTGTTTGAAGTTATGCACAAAGCTACACAATGGGCTATCTGTGCTCTGCTCACCACGGGTATCGAAACCCGATTTCTAGCGTTTTAAGTCCGCAGACATTCCGCTGTGCCACTGGGGGGGGGCAAGGGATTGGTGCGAAGAAATAAAAAGGAAGATATTCAATAAAAATAGGATATTTTATATTTTGTGTGTTTCTTAATGGATTGCTTTAAAATTTGGTACGTGAAGTAAGGGTTTACTAGAGCACTTCCACTGAAAATATGGGATAGTTTGAATAACCACTGTATGAGCTATAGAAAGTGGAAAACTGCTAAACTACCACTCTCTGTTAATAGTTTGTTTGAATTTCGCGCAAAGCTACACGAGGGCTATCTGTGCTAGCCGCCCCTAATTTAGCAGTGAAAGACTAGAGGGAAGACAGCTAGTCATCACCACCCATCGCCAACTCTTGGGCTACTCTTTTACCAACGAATAGTGGGATTGACCGTCACATTATAACGCCCCCTCGGCTGAAAGGGCGAGCATGTTTTGTGGCTCTGTTAATAGCACACAGTTTATCGTGCAGGTTGTTTGGGCCGCACGACACACTACTGTGTTTTGATGTACGTACTTCAAAATACATTGGACTTAAACAGTTATTGTGAGAAGGGACGTGTAGTTCTCTACATCCTCAAAATCACTGACGTTTTTTTATTTGAAATGGGTTATCTGCAGAAACTAGAATATGCCATATTTTCTCCATTGCATCACATAGTTAAGTAGTTTTGAATGTGAAAATCCGTTGAAAATTTTAAACAAATGAATGGAACAGTAGTACTCTATTTGTATTTAAGAATAATTTTCTATCAAAGCAAATAATATTGCAATCAAAGGTGTAATTAATGTGATAGTTTATATGATGAAATCCTACGGATGGCTAAACTACAGGATGCATTCACGAATACATGATAATATTACATACTAATGTTTGTACATTGTGATTTTAAAATTCTCTAACATAAAACTTGATACAAGAAAATTAGTGTAGCTACTAAAGAAACGTAGTTGTACAGAGAAAATAATTTGTTTTCGGTCCACTAGGTGACTGTAACGAAGCTAAGATGTCAGAGTGTGAAGGACAACAGCAGTACTACATGGGATTTCAGCAGTGCATATCTGAAACCACGAGGTTCCTGACGGAAATGAACGGAATATTCTCCGGTGACGACCTTCGGGTGCAGCTGGTTCACCACCTCCGAAAATATTATAATAAACTTTGTGAAGGTGGGTATAGAAATGAGCATTATAATGAGGAGATATTTACACAAATCATATAAAGTTAACATTTGATAAACAACTTTTTTATATCATAATGTTATATAATATTTATCACACTGGTATTGAGGGATTACAGTATTGAACATAAAATCTTAATTTATCAAATTAAACTAAATATCTGTAATAATTTTCTTAAATTAACAAATCAATATTGATGCTTAGACTTATATTTTTATGAAAGAGAAAACACTGTTAAGCCAAGAAATATATACATAGTTTAAGATGTTAAAAAAATAATACCATACATTTGGAGTAGTTCAACAAATTAATAAGTTTGAGACATCTGATTACTTTCTCTATGGGGTCAAAATATTGTGAAAAAACTGTACTGCAGTTGGAAATATTATAACATGATATGAAGAAAATATACCTATAGATCGTTTACCGTAGTTGGAATTATAGTTTTTCATAACTTGAAGTGGATACTAGAGGAACTTAGATATTGCAGCCATAAAAGTAGAAAAATCCGACCTTAACTGTCCAGATAATGATAGGCTAAAATAAAATGTACTTTTTACTATTATCTACAAGTTTTCAGTCTATTATAACATGATAAATCTATTCCAACAACAGTTTTTCATAACATAATAAACCAATTCCAACAAAAGCTTTTTCATTAATTGATACACTAATTCTAGCTCTTCTTTCTTAAGATGATTAGTGTGTGTGTGTTTTGTTATAGCAAAGCCACATCGGGATATCTGCTGTGTCCACCAAGGGGAATCAACACGATTAGCCAATTACGAATACAATTATTTTATAACATGATAAATCAATTCCAATCAATACATTTTTTAACTCATCGTTTTCTTTTATCGGGTATTGACCCACCAATGTGTAGCCTTTGTGAAACTCAAGTCACAATAAGCCCACATTTTACTGTCATGCCATCATTACAATCGTGAGCTGCAGCACAATTTTAGACACAAGTTTTGTAAGGGTTTACCCCTGACATTGGACAGTGTCATTGGCGATGGTGACACTGTCCAACTTGATTGTATTTTTAATTTGTAAGAACAATTGACCATTTTAATTTTATTTAATTCTTTTTTCTGTATTTTGGACATATTTTGGTTTAACTCAATTTAATTTTACAGTTTACTATAATTTTACTTTTACTGTTTTTACCGGTTATTTGACGCAGATAGCCTAGTTGCTTTGCGCCATAAAACACCAACATATCATGCTATGAATGAACTGTAGTTGGATTTAATTATTTTATTATAGAATTATATTTGTACGTGGTTTGTAATGGTATGAAAAATTTGTATTTGGAGTTAGTTTATCATGTTATGAAAGAGTTGTAGTTCGTTTATAATGTAATGAAACAATTGTAGTTGTAATTTGTTAAACAAACTCTACAAGAACTGTAGTTGTAATTGTTTTATGATGTTATGATAGAAATAAATTGAAATTCATTTATCATACCATGAAGCATCTATAGTTGGTGTTAGTTTATCATGTTATGAAAGAGTTGTAGTTCGTTTATAATGTAATGAAACAATTGTAGTTGTAATTAGTTAAACACACTCTGCAAGAACTGTAGTTGTAATTGTTTTATGATGTTATGATAGAAATAAGTTGGAATTCATTTATCATACCATGAAGCATCTATAGTTGGTGTTAGTTTATCATGGTATGAAAGAATCGTAGTGAAATAATTGTTGTTGCAATTAATGTATCACATTATTAAAGCACTTTATTTTGTGTTAATGTATGTTGCTATGAAAGTGCTATAGATGGAAATTATTTGTCACAGTATGTATCAGCTGTTCTTTGAATAGTTTCATCGTGTTATGAAAGAACTGTAGTTGGAATTTGTTTATGATGTTGTTAAAGAATTATAGTTGGAGTTAGTTTTCATGTTAAAAAAGAACTATAGTGCGAATTGTTTTATAATTTTATGGGGAAAAAATGAAGTAAGTATTGGATTATCACGTGATGAAAGAACTATAGTTGGAATTTATGTGTTTTGTTATATAAGAAAAAAGAGTTGATATTGTTTTACCATGTTATGAAACTACTATAATTGAAATTGCTATAGTATGTTATGAAACCAGCGTTGTTTGAATAGGTTTATAATAAAATGAAAGACCTGTAATTTTAATTGGTTTATCATATTATGAATGAACTGTACTTTGAGTTGGAAAATGTTTCTATGAAAGAAGTGTAACAGTAATTGGTTTACCATTATAAGAAATCTGTAGTTGGAGTTAATTTATCACAATTATGCAAGAACTGTAGGGGATTTGGTTTATTATGATACGAAAGAACTGTATTTGTAAGTGTTTTATCATTTTATGGAAAATCTGTAGTTGGAGCTAGTTTATCGTGTTATTAAAGAACTGTAGGCAGAGGTAAGCTATCACTTTATGTGTAGATGAGGTAATTTCATAACAGGATACATTATCTGAAAGTACAGTACTTTCGTAACATAATATATTAACTGCATGTATAATTATATTAAATGATGATCAACCAGTTACAACTACAGTTCTTTCATCAAATAATAAAGCAGTCAGAACTTACTTTCTTACATACCATGATAAATTTCGTAGCATGAAAAACCAATTTCAACTACATTTGTTTCATAACATGATAAACCATTTCAATCTGCAGTACGAAGTTTAATTGTAGTTAAGTTATCATGTTGTAAATTAACTGTAGCTGTAATTAGTTTATGAGGTTATTAAAGAATTGTAGTTAGAGTTATTCTATGACGTTTTCAAATAACTGTATTGGGATTTAGCTTATCATGATATGAAGGAACTGTAGTTGGAATTGGTTGATCATGATGTGAAAGAAGAGTAGTTGTAGTTAATGTAACATCTTATGTTAATACTGTAGTTTGAATTAATCTATCATGTTATAAAAATCTATAATGGAATACTTTTGTCATGTTATTAAATAGCTATACTTGGAAATGGTTTATCGTGTCATGAAAGAACTGTACTTTGAGTTAGTGTAACATATGTTAGATTTGTTATAAGAAATGGTTTATAATGTTTTGAAATAGTTGTAGTCAGAGTTTTTTTCAGGTCATTAAAGAAATGTAGTTTTAGTTAGTGTATAGTTGTGTAAGAACTGGATTGAAGTTAATGTGTTAAGTTTTGAAAGAGCTATTTTTGGAGTTGTTTTATAATGTTTAGAAAGAATAGCTGTAGAGTAGGTTTGTCATGTTATGAAAGAAGTGTAGTTGTAAGTTGTTTATCATCGTGTTAAAGAATAGTTGTAGAGTAGGTTTGTCATGTTACGAAAGAAGTGTAGTTGTAAGTTGTTTATCATCGTGTTAAAGAACTGAGTTGGAATTGCTTTATCACGCTATGAAACAACTTTAGTTGGAGTTATTGTTTCATGTTATAGAAGAATAATAGTTAGAATTCGTTTTTCATGTTATGAAAGAAGTGTATATGAAATCGATTCATCATATTATGAAAGTTCAATAATTGGAATAAATTTATCATGTTACGAGAAAATGTCGTTGAAGTTAATGTATCATGTTGTGGAAGATCTGTCCTTAAAATTAATTTATCATGTTATGATAGGAATTTTGTTGGAACTACTTTGAAATATTATGAATACGTTTATTCTTAAATGTTTATTATGTTACGAAAAAGCGATAGTGGGAAATAGTTTGTCATGCTATGAAATAACTGCAGTTGGAATCGATTTATCATGTTAAGAAGGAATGTAGCTGGTGTTAATATATTATGATATGACAGATCTGTTGTTGACATTGGTTTATCAAGTGATGCATGAACTGTACTTGGAAATAGTATATGATGTTATGAAAAATATGTAGTTAAACAAATACTTAGTAGTTTAATTACACTCCCAATAATTTTAAACTGTGCAATAGTTACAAACTAGGAGCTTCCACAATGGGCTATCTGTGCTCTTCTCACCACAGCTATCAAAACCCGGATTCTAGCGTTGTAAGTCCGCAGACATACCGCTGTGCCACTGGGAGGCCGTTATGAAAGAAGAATAGTTAGAATTAGTTTATGATATTATGAATAAGTTTTAGTTGAAGTTAGTGTGTCATGTTGTGGAAGATTTGTAATTAAAATTGATTTCTCATGTTATGAAAGACCTGTAGTTATAATTAGTTTGCCGTGTTATGAACAAGAGTAGTTGGAGTTGGTTTATCAGAAAATGAAAAACGTTTAAATGATCTGTAGTCAGAGGTATTAGTTGGAGATACTTTATCATTTTATAAAAAAATCTATAGTTGGAGTTGATTTATCAGAAAATGAAAAACGTTTAAATGATCTGTAGTCAGAGGTATTAGTTGGAGATACTTTATCATTTTATAAAAAATCTATAGTTGGAATTGATTTATCATGTTAAGAACAAGTTTAGTTAGAATTGGCCCATGTTTTATGAAGAAACTAAGGTTTGAATCGTTTTATCATGTTATTGAAGAAACGTTAGATTTTGTTTATTTTTTTGTGTAGCAGCTCTAGTTGGAATGTTTTATAAATGTTTTTCCTGAACTGTAGTTGGAATTGGTTTATAATATTTTGAAAGAACAGTAATTCAAATTTGTTTTTACTGCTTTGAAACAACTGTAGTTAGAGTTATTGCATCATTTTATGAAATAAGAATACATAACCTAGTTTATCATGTTATTAACAAATACAGTTGCAATCAGTTTATCAGTTATGAAACAACGGTAGTTGGAATTGTTTTATCATATTATGAAAGATATATATTTAATGATACTTTATAATTTTATAAAAGAACTTTAGTTGAAATTGTTTATCCAGAAATTAAAAAATGTAATAAATATTAAGAACACGGTAATACCAAAAACATATTTAATACGGACGTTTCGGAATTTCCTTAAATTCCATCATCATCATTCATATCTCAAAAAAGTTAGTTCATAGTATTCGACCTACAAAAAACAACATCAGCATTGAATGAGTGTTCGTTTTCAATCGGAAGTTTAGAAAGAACAGATCTAACCGGTAACAATATAATGTGCGGTATACACATGTTTAATAAATAACATTGTTAAAAGAAACTATTATAGAGAAATGCTTAAATATAAGTACAAACACTGTATCTTTAAAGCAGTAATAAATATCAAATAAAACACTGAGAATCCGGAATTGATTACATTGATGAAAATGGAAAGGCTTTCTTAAATAAAGAGTTCGTAATCTGTGGTTCCGGAGTCGAGAATTTTAAAGTTTTCTAGAAGTATAGGGTGGTTGTTATTCTTATTGTGCCATAGGATATACACAGCGTGGCCACAAGTAAATAGACACCACCTTTTCAGAAAAAAATGAAAATTTTCAGTCATATTCACATGAATTGATATATATTTATAATTTAATTAATATCTAGTAGATCTTCCTTTCGTTTCGTGGAGTTCGTTGATCCTTTGGGGCATCGTGAGAATCATCTCGTCAATTTTAGATTATGGGATTTTCGCCCATTCTTGTATCAAAACTTGGAATAGAT
>NW_013666410.1:30343-46547 GCF_000517525.1 Limulus polyphemus
CACCAACTTTGGCCACTTCTGCAGTCGATAATCTGGGATCCATTTCGATGCTCCTCTTGACAGCCCTTTTTGTTCTCTCCGATGGACTAGGACGCCCCGGACGCTACTCAGTTTTTTCCTTACCGTGTTTCCTGAACTGCACGATGATTCTGTTGACTGTCGAAAGCGGGATTCCCAACTTCTGCGAAATTTGCCGCTGACTTATTCCACCATCTGCTTGACCAACTATCCTTCCTCTAACAAAATCTGACAATTAGTTTTACCAATTGTTTATTAAACATGTGTATACCACACTTTTTATCGTACATTCCATTATATTGTTACCGTTTAAATCTGTTCTTTCTAAACTTCCGATTGAAAACGAAAACTCGTTCAATGCTAATGTTGTTTTTTGTAGGTCGAATATTACCAACTAACTTTTTTGAGATATGAATGCTGGTGATGGAATTTGAGGAAATTCCGAAACGTCCGTATTAAATATGTGTTTGATATTACCGTGTTTTTAATATTTAAAATAAAACTTCGTTTTCCACCTGATGAATCAGTTAAAATAATTGTATTTTTACTTGGTTTATCAAGTTGTGAAAGGATTGTTGTTGAAAATGGTTCATCGTGTAAAGAAAGAGCTGCAGGTGGAATTGTGTTTTCATGTTATTAAAGAACTGGAGTTCGAGTTGTTTATTTTGATATGAAAGAATTGTATTTGTAATTGTTTTATCATATTATGAAAGACTGTTTTTTGTGTTAGTGTGTTATGTTATAAAAGATCTGTAGTTGAGATTGGTTTATGATGTTATGAAAGATCTGTAGTTGAGATTGGTTTATGATGTTATGAAAGATATGTAGTTGAGATTGGTTTATGATGTTATGAAAGATATGTAGTTGAGATTGGTTTATGATGTTATGAAAGATATGTAGTTGAGATTGGTTTATGATGTTATGAAAGATATGTAGTTAGAGAGAGTTTCTAAGGCTATGAAAGATATGTAGTTAGAGAGAGTTTCTAAGGCTATGAAATAATTTTAATTTTAATTGGTTTATCTGGAAATTAAATAACTGGTTTATCATGTTGTGGAAGAGTTGTTGTTGGAATTGGTTTATCATGTAAAGGAAAAGCTGTAGAAAGCATTGTGTTTTTATGTTATTGAATAATTTCAGTTCCAATTTCTTATTTGGATTTGAAATAACTGTATTTGGAATTGTTTTATCATTTCATGAAAGAAATGTATTTACTGTTAGTTTTTGATGTTATGAAAAATCAGTAATTTGAATTAATTTATCATAATAAGAACAAGTGCAATTGGCATTGTTGTGTCATGTTATGAAAGAGCTGTAGTTGGAATTCGTTTATCGTGATTTGAAAGACCAGTAGTTAATTTTATATTATGTTACTAAAGAACTGAAAGAGTTTGTGTGTTATGTTATCGAAAGTTGTTTTTGGAGTTAGTTTATAATATTATGGAAGAACTGTAACTGGAATTGATTTATCATGCCATTAAAGAATTATAGTTGGTATTAGTTTACCCTCTTATCAAAGATCTGTTTATGGAGCTATTTTATCATGTTATGAAATAGATATAGTTAGAATTAGTTTAACATTTTATAAAAAAACTGCAGTTAAAGTTCGTATATGATATTATGAAAGATCAGTAATTAGATTCACTTTATCAAGTACCCGTAGTTGTAGTTCATTTATAATGTTACGAAAAGACATAGTTGGAATTGATTTTTCATGATCTGAAAGAACAGTAATGGAAGTCATTAATTGATGTTACGAAAATTGGTTGTTGAAATTAGTTTATAATGCTTTGAAAGAAATGTAGTTAAAATTATCTTGTCATGAAAAAATTGTAGATACAATTTGTTTATCGCTCTATGAAAAATCTGTGATTGGAATTGATTTTTCATATTATGAACAAGAGCAGATGGACTTAGTTTATCGTGATATGAAAAAACTGTAGTTGGTGCTAGTGTAACTTGTTATGAAAGAATTGCTATTTGATTTGTTTATAATGTTATGACAGAACTGTATTTAGTGTTAGTGTGTTATGATGTGAAAGAACTTTCTGAAAGATACGTTTATAAGGTTATGAAAGAAATGTAGTTGGAATGGGTTTATTACGTTATTAAAGAACGATAGTTGTAACAGATTTAACATATTAGGTAGAGACATAGATGGAATTGTTTATCATGATTTCAGAGAACCGTTGCTTGAGTTAGTTTATAATGTTACAAGAGAACTGGAGTTGGAATTAGTTTATATTGTTATGAAAAACATGTAGTTGAAATTGCTTTAACATGTTATAAAAGATCTGTAGTTGAAGTTAATGTATCATGTTATGAAACATCTGTTATCTGTGCTAGTGTATAGTGTTATGAAAACACTCTACTTCGATTTAGTTCATACTGTTATGAAAGTTATGGAGTTACATTCTCGTGTTATGAAAGAATTGCAGACGGAGTTACATTCTCATGTTATGAAAGAACTGCAGATGGAGTTACATTCTCATGTTATGAAAGAACTGCAGATGGAGTTACATTATCATGTTATGAAAGAACTGCAGATGGAGTTACATTCTCATATTATGAAAGAACTGTAGGAATTAGTAGATTATTTTCAGAAAAACTGTTTTGTACTTAGTTTATAATATTATGAAGGAGCAGTAGTTGGAGTTACTTTATTATGTGTTTGTTATTTTAAGGAAGAACTGTTATTCCCATTTGTTTTTCATGTTACGAAAGAAATGTATTTGGATATGGTTTATCATGTTTTGAAAAAACCTTAGTTTGAAATGGTTTTTAATTTAGAGAAAGAACTGTAGTGGGTAGTTTACAGTGATATGGAAGATCTGCATTTAGAATGTGTTTATTATAATTTAAAAACTATATTTGAACTTCGTATACAATGTCATGAAAGATCGATAGTTAGAATAAGTTTATCATGTTATGAAGACATGTACTTGGAATTAGTTTCTCATATTATGAAAGAGCTGTAGTTCGAATGGGTTCATCTGGTTTTTAAAGAACGATAGTTGTTACAGATTTATCATGTTAGGTAGGAACATAGTTGAAATTGTTTATCATGATTTCAGAGAACCGTTGTTTGGGTTAGTTTATTAATGTTAGGAAAGAATTGTAGTTGAGTTTAGTTTATCATGTTATGAAACATCTATAGCTGGAACTGTTTAATCATGTTATAAAAGATCTGTCGTTGGAGTTACTTTATTATGTTATGCAAGATCTGTATTTGGAAAATTGGTTTATTGAGTTATAAGGGCTGTAGTTCGATTCATCATACCATGCTATGAAAGATCTGTATTTCAAAAATTAGTTTATCGTGTTATGAGAAATGTAGTTTGATTCAATATATCATGCTATGAAAGAATTGTTTGGGAGTTAGTTTACATTGTTGTAAAAGAACTTTCTTTGGAATTGGTTTGTTATGCTTTGAAAGAACTATAATTTTAATCGGTTAATCGTGTTATGAAAGAACAATAGATGCAATTTCTTAATTAAGTTATTCAAGATCTATTGTTCGAATTTGTTTGTGATGTTATGAAAGATCTGTAGTTGAAATTGTTTCTCCATGCTATTAAAGAAATATAGTTGGATTTGGTTTATCATATTATTAAATAAATGTATTTGGAATTGTTTTATCATGTTATGAAGAAATGTGGTTAGAGTTAGTTTATCATGTTATGAAAAACTGTATTTAGAGATAATGTATCATGTTAAGAAATATTTAATGTTGGAGTTAGTTTATAACGTTATGAAAGAATTGCAATTGAAATTCGTTTATCATTTCATAGATGAACTGAAAATGGAGTTACTATATCATGTATTGAAAGAACCATTCTTGGAATAATTTTTGTTGGAATTAGTTTATCGTGTAAAGGAAGAGCAGTAGACGAAATTGTGTTTTAATGTTATTAAAGAACTGTAGTTCGAATTTTTTATTTTGATATGAAAAAAATGCATTTCGAATTGTTTTATTATGTGAGGAAGAAATGTAGTTACAGTTAATTTATCACGTTATGAAAAATCTGTAATTGGAATTGGTTTATAATTTTATGAAAGAACTGTAGGAGTTAGTTTATTATATTAAGAAAGAACTGTCTTTGCAGTTGGTTTATAATGTTATGAAAGAAATGTATCTGGAATTCGTTAAACAATTTATAAAAGAACTTTTGCTGGACTTATTTTTGTCTTGTTATGAAAAAGCTGTATTTGAGTTGTTTTCTCGTGTTATGAAAGTTCTGTAGTTGAAGGTAGTTTATCATGTTATAAAAAGTTCTGTAGTTGGAATTCATTATGAACAAGTATAGTTGGACTGTTTCATCATGTTATGGAAGAACTGTCGTTGGAGTTAATATATCATGTTACACAATAATTATATTTGGAGTTAGTGTATCATGTTATGAAAGAACTGTAGTTGGAAGTGGTTTATCATACTGCGAAAAACACGTGGTTAGAAATAGTTTATGATGTTATGAAAACCTTTTGTTGGAGTTAGTGTATCATGTTTGGAGTGATCTTTAGCTAGAATTATTCCCTTATGGTATGAAAGAACGGAGGTTACAATTGGCTTATCATGTTCAAATAATATTGTTGGAATTGTTTTATCATGTCATAAAAGAACTGTAGTTGTAGTTAGTGTATCATGCTATGAAAGAAGAGTAATTGTAATTAATGTATCATGTTATGAAAGATCTGTAGTTCGAATTAGTTTATCATGCTATGAAAGAGCTGCAGTTGCAATTGATTTATGATATTATGATAGAACTGTAGTTGGAATTGGGCTATCAATATTTGAAAGAACTTTTGTTGCAATTTGTATTGTTAAAAAAGAACTGTAGTTTATCAGAATAAGAAACAATAGTGTTGGAGTACGTTTATCATATTATGAGATATGCTGATTTATATAAGTGTAGATAGTTGAATGAACTATATTATCAGATAGGTTTAGTTGGATTAGTTGATTAGAATAATAACAAATAGTCTGAATAGTTTTATCATAACAAAAGAAAACTGTTATTGCAGGTAGTTTCTTTTTATTTCAAAATTGAAAAATTATTACACAAAAATATATACATATTAATACAATATCGAATATACAAGTAAAAAAGTTCCAAGGAATCTTAATCAGCTTATGCGTCAGATACTCCTGAATAACTATAAAAATAAATGTTTACACATATTAATAAATATTAATAAATTACCCATAAAATACGAAATTGGAATTACAAGTCATTATTATCATTTTTTAAATCTTTATATTATAATATCATTGGTATTAACATCTTATTGATCATAACACAGAAACATATCCTAAAATGTTATTATACATTATCACTAACAAGCACGTAAATAAAAATAAAATAATTAACCTAATGAAGATATCAATATAATATGAATAAGTTACCATTTAATGAATACTACTCATTTTGTCTATTAACAACAGTCAATAACTAATCTTTTAATTTTTAACTCTGCAATTTTACGTACATATACCATAAACGTTGGGGAAGCTGGTTTATTACATATGGTATTTTGTAAGCTTATATTCATTTTCCATAGTTATTATTATAATTTGGAATTTCATAACATACATAGGATGTTTTACTACTTTATTATTTGAACTGAAATATATTTATAAAGAGCATATACATAAAAACTGATTTCTTATAACTTCATATAGTAATATAATATTTGTATTAAATTCGCCGTTTTTGTTTAAAACTATCAACTTAAACATTCTTTTTTTTAATTATGTTTAATTTTTCTAAATTAGTATTACTTACTGAGCCCATATAATGTCAACCCATAACAAATAAGCATGGTATATGATTTCTTTTTCTTTGTAGATTGCTTCATTCTTTTGACGTTTATACTTATGCCATAAATTATCATTGTCTCTTATGAACTCTAAAATATTAGAAAGTATCCAATATTTATGTTCCTCTTTCTTTTGAATCTCAAACATATTTTTCTTTAATTTTATTTAACACACTAACCACATTTTCGTGCATAACCTCAGGATCTTTTAGACTTAAAAACTCTTTTCAATTATAGTTATTTATTTCATCTATAACACAATTTATTTTAATTTTTTAATCACTAAAACATTATCTATATTCGTTTTCATAGTCTGTTTTATTGTTTTAAACTGCTTTATAAATTTACTCTTATCATCCAATGATCTGATATTTTTCCTTGATAACATAACTTTTTATATGTACCCCTCTAAGTTTTGTGTAGGTATGATCTGAAAATAATTTAACCAACTTTCCACATCTCCATTCTGATCTTGTGTTAACATTTAAATCTTGCTGAAATACGTTAAAATGTAACAAATTCTGATAGTTATTTATCACATTATTGTTTTCATTATTTCTTTCATTAATATTAATATTCATATCATCAAGATGTATTATATACCTACAGTTTTTAATTCACCTAGTAATTACTCCAAATTTATAATATAATGGTAAGAATTATAACCTGTAGGTCTATAAATTGTAAGTAGTGAAACTTTATAATCACCTACCCTCAAAAGTACATGATAAGATAACTGTTTCTTATAAAAATTAAAATTTATCCTCCACCTTTATTACTCCTATGTTTATCTTTTTTTTCACAATGTTCAAAATCATAATTTTGGATTTCATGTTCTTCAAGAATGTTTCTGTAATTATTAAAATATCCAAAGATATCGAAACTTCACCTGCAATTGTACAAAAATAATCCCACTTATTATGAATAATGTTAACATGTGTAACAGATTCAAAACATCACCTTCAATATGTTCTATTTTGCATTTAACACCATTTATACTGTCTATTGTTTCATAGTTTATAGCAGTATATTCTTTTTTTCTCAAAAATAATATCCATAGATTACAGCAATAAAAAAGGAAAGAAAAACATTTATATTATAAATTTTCAAAATCAATATCCAATTTTAATTTTATTGTATTATCAGTTTCTGGTTTACTTGCACACACATTGTCATTTTTTGCTCAAACAAGTAATTTTCTAGCATTCAAAGCAGTTTTTTTGTTAGCAAATGTTAGATTTTCATTTAAATAAACTTTGCTTTCTCCCATATTCTGTTGAATTTGACTATGTATTATCATATTATTCTTATTGCTCAAACATTTCTCTTTATCTAAAACACTTTTGTATTTAACTGTTACATGTTATATCGTTGTATCTATTATGGACAAGTATTGTAAGAGCCATTATTATTTCATCTATTTTATAACCTGCTATATTAAACTCTTGAGACACCCTGTGTAGAATATCGTTTAATTCTTCGTTATCTAATTCTATTATTCCTTGTATCTCTAAGTTGCTTATTTGATCATAATGTTCCACATTATTAACTTGAATCAATATTTTTGCAGTTAATTTACTATGTTAAGTATTATTAACGTTCGCCCTTTCCACGTCCTTTTTTAATGTTTTTGTCTTCTGCATATTTGTTTTGTGTTAACTTAAAAAACGTTTACGGAATTTTTACTTCATCTAACATGTTTAACTTTTTGCTTATGTTTTGGAGTATAGTAACTATCACTGGGTTCTTCCTGTGAATAGCAATCAGCCATATTCAGACCTAGTTGACCTTTTATTATCTTCCCTTGGACTCAAGTTTCAATAGACTTTCACGGATCACTCGTTTCAGTTACATCTTTATTTACTTAATTTCTATTGTTGCTGGCTTTCAAAGTAGATTTTCCAGCGTTGACTAAACCTGAATTTCCCGGTCTTTTATTAGTTTCTCAAGAGCTGTAGCAGTAGTATGACAGTTGTTTGGCATTAGACATACATCTGCATGTTATCTCTGTCAAACCACTGCATTGATAATGAGGTGAACTCTTATAATTTCCATATTTTACCTAGTCTTTATTGACAAGTAAATGCTTTGTACAAACACCACAACATTCAGAAACCATTTTATTATTTATTTCTTTTATCAATGTATAATATCTCACCATAAAAAGCATGCAACTAAAAACTTAGGCATAAGCATTCACCATGTAAAACTTTACCTTTTATTGATCTACTTCTTCTTCCAACGCAGCACTAATGTTTAGAAACTCTACAACTGGATCGAATTTATTACAATAGCAAATATATGAAGGTCGTTAGAATAAGAAATAATTCGTGTGTTATAATAGGTTTATCACGATAAAAGGCAACTGCATTTTCGATCTATTTATCGGAATATGAAATAACTGTAGAGTGAGCTAGAGTTTAGATAAATTAGTATCTTAACATAAGACGGTGTAGTAAGAAGATAAATCTATGTGATGAAGAGAAAATTAAGGAATGCTCATTAGAGTAGTAAGAGATAATTGCTCTTGGTATATATTTATAGAATATAAAAAATGGTGATAATCATGATTAGTTTATAAGATTGTTATATGATTTTTACACTTGCACATTATCTAAGTATTTTTGGAAATATTTATAATGTTAAGAATAGTTCCACATAGCTAGGATACATTTTTTTCTGATTATCAGATATAAATGTCTAAAATATCAGGGTACAAATTACCACATGTAATGTTATAATTAAACGTGTAAGATTATTGGGAATTTCAGGTACATACTACCAGACCTCAGGAATTATACGTTCTCCAATGTCAACAAAAAATACATTTGAGGTTCCCATGGATACTGAATGTTACTCTCCTTCCAGTACTCCCTCTGTTGAGCTACAGTCTAATTCTTCACTTGGAATAACCCGTTATTACCAGCCTCCAAGGGAAGTAATCCTGGAGTCTGGAAAACAGTTCTCACTAAAAATTGCTAATACCTCACGTGGTATCACAGATGGGCTTTCTCAGACAGGGTCACTCTCTTCTCAGCCATCAGAAATCATCGAATCTGTTACAGAGAATCAAAAATCGTTTCAGTTCAGAAAGATATCTCAGGACCCTGAACACCCAGTAAGAAATTTTCAAAGCAGAAGCAAGAGTGTAGGTACTAAGAAAGTATACCCATTTCCCTCACCCCCTCACCTTTCTCCATGTGGTAACTCCCATGGTCTTCACAAGGGGGAGGAAGTTTACAAATTCAAGAAAAATATCAAAGAACGGTTCACGGCAAACCAACAGCAACAAATGTCTCCTACAGACGATTCTTCTTCTCCTGAGCATTTTAAATACAATCCCAAGCCACCGTGTGGAGATTGGAGTTCTCCATTCAATCCTTATAGATCAATAGAGTACTCACACACTCATCTCACTCCTTCAATGCTGCATCAGCACAATGATAATACTTTATCAATGAAAACCACTGAGAAGAGTTTTTCTGAAAGCGACCTCGTTTCAACTGGTCTATGGGACAATTCAAGACCTTCAACTGTAATAAAGTTTAATGGTAGCAGCAGTAACAATTTCGGCTACAGCACTGTGGACACTTGCAGCAGTAACAGTAGCAGTTGTGGGTCCAATCCAAGTCCTTCATCTTTTGTTAGGTCTAACGGTAGTTGCAATAGCAGTTTTGGCTACAGCATTGTAGATACTTGCAGCAGTAACAGTAGCAGGTTCAATCCAAGTCCTTCATCTATTATGAGGTCTAATGGTAGCAGCAGTAGCATTTCTGGCTATAGCACTGGTAGCGACGTAGCGTCTAATATGTCTAAACATATCATCCATCCGCCTCAAAAAGATATCCAACTTCCTTCTTCAAATAATCGCCCTCCTCTGCGGGCTCCTGGTGTTCCAGTTTTTGCCCTTCACCCAAAAGGCACATTCTATATTCCGTTGACTTTAGACAATGGATTGCTAAGCCCGTTTCTCAACAACCTTGGCAACAATATCCCCGTGTTACACCCAGTAAACATTTCAGTGAGCTTCGGCACGAGAAGCAGCTGGCGCTTTGGCAGACACAGCATCTCAGGGTGCTGTGTCGCCGAGTAACCTTGTCGAGAATGAAGCGCATTGGCTGACATAACTTATTTAACCCATTTAAAGAATCGCAAGTGATTGAAATGGAAACTTTACATATATTCTGCAGTTCTCCTTATGGACTTTTTAGTGAATACTATATTTTATGAAAATCAACTAGAAGTGTGAAATACAGTTAACGATTAGTTTATTAAGGTGTTTATTTGAATATAATGATATTCAGTTATAGCTTAACAGTCAGTTGTTGTTTTTTAACTTTCAACGTGTAAGTTGTCAATGTGAGAAGAGGTTAACATAAGTTTAAATAGCGTCAACTTAACAAGAATGATTTCTTGAGGCTGTAATTGTTTAAAAGTATAACACGTGTCAGGTATTTATAGCATGGTATTCTATATATTAAAATGTACTGAATAAAGCTAGTCTTTTCTCCTGAGGGTTTTTCTCTTATTTCTATTTTTTTTTGTCATTGAACAAGTACTAGAATTCTGGGATTGGCGAACGTTTCTAAATCTTTTTCTAACTACAATCATTTAAAATTTTAAAACACATTGTGTGACAGTTTCAGTGTGTTTGAATATATGCAACATTTTTTTTACCTAATCATTGTTTCCTGATCCACTGTAAAACAGTGCTTGTACAATTTTTAGAAAGAATTCCGAATGCTATAAAACACAACGATATTCGTGAAATCTTTAATCATCTCCACAAAAAAATAGGCAATATTTTTAAAATATTGTAAAGCTTAAATTACCGCAGGAACAAAATTGAAGAAAACTCGCTGTAGGTTCGATATTGTAAATATGAGACATATATTTATGTCATTTATATCATGATAGCAACAAAAATCATCATTTATATCCTGATCGAGAAGATGCACCCAAATTCGATACGTAGGTTTACAGCATAAGGAGTTTAATGGATAAATCATACTTTGACCCAAGGTTAAAGGTTATGGTTGAAACAAAGATCATCACTGAAATATTATAAGCCCAGAATCGTTAATGATGCCTGTAAAAATATGGAAAGTAAAAGACTGATTTTCTTGTTGTTGTTGTTTTTTGTGAAAGTTTGAGATCAAAATCATCGCTGATCAATCATTTTGATCTCACACAGGGGGGGTTAAAATCATTGTTATTTGTGTTTTTTTTTTCAGTTTTATATATAGTATCTAATTCTATATAAGTTTCGAAACGATGGCTAAAATGTAATTTACATATCTAAATTGATTTAGGTTACTATATGGTGAAATAAAACGGATTCAAAACCCAACAGAAACGATAGTAAATTTTTAACTATAAATTACAAATAAGCAAATTAAACTATTTTTATTAAAGTTGAACTCTACTTGTGAAAGTAGAGTTATTGCCATTGTTTATAATGGTCATTGAAATATACATTTTCGAAAATGGCTTGAGTAAATAATCCTTATCTCCAAATCAAATTAGGCCTTACGGCTATTGTAAAAATTATAAAGGTTTATAAAGATAAATTTATTTTTGACATTGTTTACAAAACTGTTGAAATACCGTAAATCATCTTCTATAGTTTTCATATTACTCTACCAGAAAGTGTTTTGTTATAGTTTAGAGAGGGTGTTTAATGATGCAACACTCGCGAGTTCCACTAGCCTTTAACAATGTTAAATTCATACATCACTGGCACTACATACGATGCAGGGTCAAATACTTGAAGTACTTGAAGACTCTAAATTACCGGTGATTTTATGACGTGGGTATTTTAATGTAAGATGTATTTTGTCAACTTCTGTTTGGTATTTTAGGTAAAGCTAATTCCCGCTATTTATCCTCTGTGTAATACATTCAACCAGATTAAACATTTCTTTGCTACGCGTTAAAATTTCATAACTGGTTATGTTAATCGAAGCAGCGACGATTGCATCACTTAATTAATTAAATACTTAGAAATATGCCTTTAGCAATACTGTCATGAGATGTCAATAAAAAATTAGAGTTATAAAAGAAGCTTTTTTCAGTTTTACGTACTTAGATGAATATTTTTAATAATTCTGAAATTTTTAATCTTATGTATGGTTTCTAAGACACGTCATTCGCTTACATTTTAAGAGACAAAGTCTGTTAATTTTCGGGAGAAGAAAAACATTTTGTTTACACACACATAAAAAATCTTCATTTAGAATTTTGAAACACTGAAAATTCTTTGCCATTTCATTGCTTTAAACATTGAGGTTGTTACTTACGGAATTCGATAGTGGAGTTTCTTTCTGCTTCAAGAATATTATTTGTGCTTAAAAAGCTTTTGATTGTTGTTAATATGTAGAGTTGTAGCTATTTTAGCGATATCTTCGAAAAATGTAATAGTTAAGTTTACGCGCTTTTAAAAGGGTGTTTAAGTATTTACATATTGACACAACGAATAAAGCCAAAAGCATTATTTTGAAAACCAAGAGAAAGGAGTAGTCCATAATAAACACACTGTAAATAATTAAATTTACAATCAGTTTTCATTTATATGGAGGAATTTGTTAACAAATAACTTGTAAGTGTGCTGTGTAACCAGTTAACAGTATAAATTGGTATCAGAGATCATGAACGGCAGCTATCTTGAAACTAGTAAACAGAATACTGATGCTAGGAAGCACAAATAATTTCACTTTATTTTTACATGTGTAAATACCACTTCTGTTTGGAGATCAGTATAAATTTCTTTAGTTATTTATTTTCAATATAATTTTAATTTAACCCTATCGGAAAATACTTAACTTCAACTTTCGCGTGAGTATTCCATTTACCCTAAATATTAGTATATAACTCCCCCCCCCCCCAGTGGCACAGTGATATGTCTGCGGACTTATACCGCTAGAAACCAGGTTTCGATACCCGTGGTGGGCAGAGTACAAATAGCCCTTTGCGTAGCTTTGTGCTTAATAACAAACAACAACAGTATATGACCGCAACATTTTAAAGAGCAATGCTTTATTTAATATATGCTGTTTTCGGCGAAATTTACCAGCTTGTTAAAACTAGAAACATCAAACACAATATAATTGACAGTGAAATATGCTTTATATAGAGTCTGAGTCCAGAACTACAGAGATGGTAGATGATTTACTGCTCTTTAGCTAACTCCATGAGTTTTTCAAAACATGTCTGTCAAAAAAGAGAAAATGTGAAAACTAATTATTGTTTTAAATCGAATGTAAAACGTAGATCATATACGTAGTTCTATAGATCACGTACGTAGTTCTATAGATCATATACGTAGTTCTATAGATCATATACGTAGTTCTATAGATCACGTACGTAGTTCTATAGATCATGTACGTAGTTCTATAGATCACGTACGTAGTTGTACAGCAAATTTTTACACATAAACTTTTCTTTCAGTGAAGGTACAAGAACAATTTATAAGCAATATCTAACACCTTCATTACAAAAACATCCAGGTAAGCAGTATAATCTATCAGAGTACATTTCTGGTACTCGGGATGTCAAACAGACTGTACCTAATAACTTTAATGCCAGAACAGTTAGGTAATCAGTGTAAGTTCCAAAAGTACATCTCCGGAACTGGGAATGTCAAACAGACTATATCTAATACCTATAATATCAGAACATCCAGCTATTCGGTATAAATTACAATAGTACATCACTGGTACTGGAGATGGCAAACAGACTATGGCTAATACCTTCAATAACAGAAGGCTTAATTAGTCAACACGATCTATTACAGTACACCTCTAGCACTGAAGTTGTCCAACATGTTGTACCAAACATCCTCAGCACCAGAACACCCAGGCATTTTATATAATCTCTGTTAATAACTTTTTATCTAACGTTTCAGTACCAGGACTCCAGATGGTAAGTAATATATACAAGCACATTTTGTCACAGTTTGATATTTTTTATATGAATGATTATTAACATTTGGATCATTTTGTACAATTCAAAAATACTACTTCCCGAATCTTTTCAAAGATGTATATTATATGATATTTGCTACTCACCTCGATGTTGTCCTTCAAATCTCCTTTGATCTGTGGTAAGAAACAAAGAAAGTAATCGGAAAAGAACAAGTTAATAATGACAGTAATATAAATCAATAATTCAGTGTTCTTACTGTATGCCTTTACTATTGTCCATCACACAATAATAGTAAAAATAACTGTGAAACTCTTCAAGCACTATAATACTTTTAATTTACTGTCTTTACTGACTGATTTGAACCATGTTATCATCTCATTCGCAGGATTCATTGTATTTTGACAGAAATGTGTTTTATTAACAATATTTCGCTTATATACATATTTAAAGAAGCCTTTGAACACGGTGCCAAAATATTGCTAGAATTTGGTGAAAATGTAACAAGTACAGTTTGCCGTGTATGTCGACCTACTATAGAAGTACTACGTTAATTTTCAATTTGATGAGTATTTCAAGTGCCTTTCACGTTTCTCATAACATTATTGACAAAACAATTAACAAGCAAATCATTTTTGTAAGCTTAGCATTCGAACTTCAAAACTGTTTAGAAAAGTATAAAAAGTGATGGAGAACTTCATGTCATTTTTCACAAACACGACAATGAAGTGAATGTGGGTTGGTTATTTGTTATAAGATATTGTTACGACAGCGGAAGTCACGCGACGCTGGGAGCATGCGCGCTGGAGTTTTTAAAAGCATCATGACTTTTCCTGGCAACTCTAGTCTTTTCCAAGCGCCCTCTTTTTTTAGTATATAAGCCCGGCAAATAAAGCGGAGATATAATTGCATAGATAGAGAGATTGAAGATAGAGATAATCGAGTCAAGTCGTAAGTAAAGTGTCTGAATCCCTGTGAATTATAGCGTGTTTTTATAAAAGTAGTTAAGTTAAACTGACTGTGGAAATTCTGTGTATTGCAAAGTTGTATTGAGGAAGAATAAATTAGTTTTATTTAAGAAAGGACTTGTATCGCCGAAGTTCCTCGGAAAGACTTGATACCATAAATTAACAAACGACTAGATAAGCAACAAAATATAAACACTACCTCTTTCCAGCTGTGTTTATTATTGATGATTCACTGTTAGTTTGTGTTTGGCTTCGAACCATCTTAACACAAGATTATCCTAGTAATAAACTTGATGTGTTAAATATATATCTCCGCTATTACAAAACAAGCTGTGAAACTCACTTTAAATATTGCCCGTTACAACTAAACTAACAGTCACGCAGTCTAACTTCACCTTCACTAACTTAACGTTTTCTGACTTACTTTCTGTATCTGCAAGTATTTGTCACACGCGACAGAACAAACCGAGAAATATCTAGCCCTCTAGCAGCAACAATATTAAATATAACGAGAAAAGCTCAGACGCTTCACGAAAGATGACATCAACACACTACAAAATCCTACAGCAATTAAACTACATACACAACCTAAGACTCGTAGAGAGTTATGTAACGAAACTTTTCATAACTCTCACTTTTTAAAATAATTAACTTTTAACACTTGTTATGAAACTAAATGATCATCAAATATTAAATCACTAAATAATAACTCTCACACTAAACAGCCTTGTATATCCAACACAACATCACCACTGATGTTTGGGAGAGAATTTAAAGTGTCATTGAACTTTCTTTGCTCACATCTAGGTGATAGTCACTCAGCAAAGCCTTACACAGAATATGCAGAGAGACAGGGAACACCATTTACCTCATACATGACTTTAACCAGATAAAAACTTAAATTAGCTAGTGATAAAATGAAATATCGCTGTAATGTTAATGGTTATAAGAGTGGATTCTTAATGTTAGGGTTTTAAATACGAGTGGGCTGAGGATTCTTCTACAGTAAGTGTCTATGAGTTGTTGGCCATAAATGTCAACAATAAACGGATAACACACAATCCACTTATTTTAAAATAATATATATTCCCAAGTCAAACGTATATACAAAAATTCTTTACACTATAGAATATCACATTTTTATCTAAAACTCTAAATATATAATATTATCTTTTCTTGTAGAAAGTCCACACAAACTGATTCAATTACTTTAGAATACAATTAACAAGACGAATTATTTTTCTTTATCTTACTTTCTCACAATGCAAATCAATGAATAATTCACTTACGCTACCCGTGGGGCACCGCAGTTATATCCTGAACATTAAATAATTGTTTCCTTTTCATCAAAGTCAATCACAGACGGGTTCAATTACTTTAGAACATCCTTTGACATGACAAATTATTCTCCTTATCTCTATTCTTTCTTTTGGACTTGGTAGGTATTTAGGTTAATCATATATCTCATTCCCCGGAGGGGA
>NW_013666410.1:47497-52169 GCF_000517525.1 Limulus polyphemus
ATGCGTTGTGTTTGGATAAGGCACATCATCGTTCTTACCTTTGGC
This sequence comes from Limulus polyphemus, assembly GCF_000517525.1. Taxonomy (NCBI): domain Eukaryota; kingdom Metazoa; phylum Arthropoda; class Merostomata; order Xiphosura; family Limulidae; genus Limulus; species Limulus polyphemus. The sequence continues at coordinate 47,543 of NW_013666410.1, forward strand.
AGTATGTCCTTTATCAATGGGTCTATGCATTCTTCCATCTAGAGAGAAAAATATACATGTAAAACAAAGAACTTCATTCGTATCGCACACTTAACTATTTGGTAAACTTAGAGTAATTATTTTAGCTTTTAGGCTTTAGTTTACAATGAAAAAATGAAAAAAAGTTTACAAGTTTTCGAACCATTTATATTAGTCAGTGTATTCTTATAACGGTCTCGATTGTTGGATGGTTTCTTTAAATTACTTAGTAAAAAAAAGCAAAGTTAACCCACTTAACTGTAACGAAAGTTCTGCAAATTCAAGTGTTAATCTAACGTTCACCGATCGGTAGGCCTTACTTCACAAGTAACACCAGACAGTAATGTTAATCTAACTTTCACTGAACGATAGGCCTTACTTCACTAGTAACACCAGACAGTAACTTGTTACTTTTATCGTACCTACCTATCTCGTATTTCTACAACTGTGTCGTTAACACAAACTCAAATTTCACAATACTGAACTAACTCACTAAATCAATAATAATCTAACATAGCGTAACACGCATTTTATACATTTGGGGACTTTCTACATATTTAGTCACGCACTTATCATGTGACGTTAAATCTCCTCATGGCCAATGTAAACGTCTAAAATAAAAACATAACCTACAACTATATAATCAAATAAATAATTTTCGAAATTATACAGTGAATTTCATATTTAATATACATACTTTATAAATATTAATCTCTATAAAATGATCAGAATTTCAAACTATTTTCCAAGTCTGTTTTATCTACTTTTCAGAATAGTAGAGTATAAACCAAAATAATCAGAAGCAAAGAATTATTTCGGAATGAATGATGCTTCTTACTACATATTTAAAACAGTTCTTTATAGGGATGAAAGGGGAATTAGTTGAAATTAAGTTATTATTACATTTACACCAGATTTTGGGAAAACTTAATTACAAGTAAGTTGTTATTATATCTTCATAATTTCGAATTAGTTTTGAAAATTAGTGTTCATAATCATTATCTAGTTCGATTTTATCATAGCCACCATAAATATATGGAAATACGCCGTTCTGAGTCATTCTACAAAACCAGTTTTAAAAATTTTCCAGGGAAACATTGGACATCACGAAATATTTTTGTCTATGAGTTATTTTTGTTTACTTTGTATAGCCCGGCATGGCCAGGTGGTTAAGGCACTCGACTCGCAATCTGAGGGTCGCGGGTTCGAATCCCTGGCACACCAAACATGCTCGCCCTTTCAGCCGTGGGGGCGTTATAATATGACGGTCACTTCCACTATGCGTTGGTAAAAGAGTAGCCCAAGAGTTGGCGGTGGGCGGTGATGACTAGCTGCCTTCCCTCTAGTCTTACACTGCTAAATTAGGGATGGCTAGCGCAGATAGCCCTCGTGTAGCTGTACGCGAAATTCAAAAACAAACAAACAAACAAATACATGAGAGGCAAATACGATCAACTTTGTGTGGTAGAGGTATGCGCTCTACTGAGTGCTCCTCTAGTTTCACACATATTTAATTTAAAACATATAAAACACTGTTAAGTACTTACAGACCAACCATGTACTTTGTATAAAAAACATTCAAAATGGAATTAAATAGAAAATTATGTACAGTAATAGTGCTTTGAGATGTATTTCACTCAAAGAGAAAACTGGTGAACTCTTGGGCTAAGTAGTCTTTTCTTTTTATTTTAAACTTGTTTTATTTTCAGGTTTAATAAGTTGAAATGACGTATTCATTTCTTACGTTTTCACGAAACATATTGCTTGAAGTTAAGTCATAACAGAAGTCTTTCCACGCTGTTGCACTGTCTTTTCTCAATTTTTCCCGACATTTCTCCCAAGCATTAAAGTCCTGCAGAAAATAAAGGGTTCCAATTTTCATTGGAAATTACTCTTTTTTACCTATTTAATATATTGAAACACAGGAAACTAATTAACTATAAAAATAAATAAATCAAACAGCTTAAAGTTTGCATAATCGAAAAAGGTGAGCTTCAAAAATAAAACCAAATTAGGTTAAAAATATCTGCAATGTAAACTGTTATCAGAATAGTTTGCTGGTACACTGGTTGTTGTTACAAGGCTACCGAAATTCTGTTCTTACTAATCAGTGAAGTAAGAACTAAATATTCGGTATTTAGAAAACCAGGTAGCTTAGTTTGGTAAAACATCTACTTTTGCCTACCTCCGTTTTATCAGAGGTACCTACTCAAGATATTGCAGTCAATCAATAATGACTATTTATAAACTTACATCAGGCCACTAATGGAGTACGGTTATGCAGCAGTGTGTAACATGTCAGATTATTTTTTCAATAAATTACCGACACAGTAAAACAGATCCATCGGAATAGCACACCAACTATCAATTTACACCCCCTCTCAATACTTAAATAAAATATGCTATATGCCCATGATGGAAGAACGCTTTCAAAAACTAGCGTCCAGTTTTTATAAACACGTCCTGCATCGTAACGAGCAGAGAAAACGATTTTCATCCATAGCCAACACCCCCGGAATCCTGGCAGAAATACCTATGACTATTAAATCTATTTAATAGCATGAATTCATCCTCATTAAATTATACCTCAAGAGCTTCCAAGAACAATATTAGGGCCTCATGTGTTTAATATAGTTAAGTGTAAGTGTATTTGTATTCATATATGTTATTCTTTTCTTTCTTTATTCTCTCTAGGGCACTAATCGAGCAGATTATTCGGCATTCGACCAGTGAAAGTGAGTTTTTCTCGACGTACTCCCGTCCCACCCCCAAAACAAATTTTATGGCATTGGATTTATTGATCCCGCCACACTGATTTGTCGATTGTTTGAGTTAGCCTACTTGGAGCTGATTACAAAATGGAAATACACTGGAAGATGATCGACAGCCTATTTTCCTTCCGCCGTTCTTCTTCCTGTTCTTTTTTGATCTCCTCTCTTTGTTATTACTAACTCGGAAATCATCACCCACGATCAGATATACTCAAAATGTTAATTTCTTTGTACAATTTTTCGCAAAGACCTCATAGTCATGTAATAATGTGGGGGATGAAGAGAAACCAGTGTTTCTTAAAATCCCTGGTCAAATTTTAGATAATAACTTAAATCTCGCCTGATATCACGTTTTGCTTCTTCAGCTAATAGCTAAAATAAACAAAGGGAAATTTTTTCTAAAAAGGTTAAAAACGAAACAATGTTAGAGTTGGTCCCATTTCACCCAATTCGGTAAATTATAGGATTCTGTGAACGTCAATAAATTTTTATCAGTTTAGTTTTAGTTATACTCGGCTCTTTAACAAAAATGGTCACCTAAATGATAAGTCAATACATTCTAAACATTGTAAGTAATAACGAAATGTTAAATTAGCTACATTCATTACTGTAGTGTTTTCTGTGGAGCAATTCCCCCTGGGGGATGCGTACTGGTAGCTAAGAGGGCGCAGCCTTTGGGCAGGAGAGCCCAAAAATGACGATGGAAGAAACAGTAGATTTGGAAACGACGATAATCTAACAAAACTATCACTTTGCTCTCGCATTTATTCACTCCTTACAAGTATATTTTCATATAGAAAAAAAAAAAAAAACAGGTAAAGAAAATGTTGATTTTGCTGTTATCAATTACGAAAATTGTTTTAATGCGAAGGGGAAACGTTGCCGAGTTAGGGGGCGCCACTACTTAAAGTTTGATAAACACTGCATTACTGGAATTATTTTTAATTCGGGTTCGCGTATGTAGTTTGCTTTGCTCTGAAGTTAATAAAACTTTCTTCTTTGACAGTGTTTGGTGTTATGTTTTTCTCCATTTATCGGTATGCATTCATTACCAGTTGCACTATTTTCAGTTAAATTAAGTTTCGTTAAGATTATTGCCTCTCTATTTTTAAATGTAGATTAGGATTTTAAACTATACGAAACTAAAATATTGCTTTATCTTTAATATATATATATATATTCTGTTCAGATTATTCTTGAAATATTAAGCAGTAAATTTCTTATTAGTAACAAAAATTTTAAATTTTTTTCTTTCTCTAATTTGAAACTAGACTAGGAAAGATGGTCAGTTGTAAATAGTAAATTAACCATTACCTTGGGTATGATGTCATTGCATTTCTCTCGTTGCGAAATAACAGTAGGATTTGCTGTAAAAATTAATAATTAAGCACATATGTAATATCAATAGATTAATAAACATAATTAAATACTTACTTACGCCATTTTGTTCAGAATCGTTTAATTATGTTACCAATTTGATGCTGGCATCAATATATTACACGAGTTTAGAGCATTTTTATGTAATAGCAGTAGTTATCAGTTTATTATCATATGGCAACAGATCAAACTATAGGAAATAAATTATTTAGGATTAAAACAACACAAAGCCAAAAAGGGAGATATGAATATGGTTTAAATAGTTGTACATAGTTTTAAATATGTTATGCATCATAACTCATAAGCAGTACAACATTTCATGTTTTCTAGTCTACATCGATAGTAATATATCTTAAACTCATTCTTTAACAAGATGGGTATGGGGAAGGTTGGTTTGTTAACACGGAACATACAAAGGCCTGGTTTGTTAACATGTATACATCGATAGTAATATATCTTAA
>NW_013666410.1:52894-71164 GCF_000517525.1 Limulus polyphemus
AGGTTGGTTTGTTAACACGGAACATACAAAGGCCTGGTTTGTTAACATGTATACATCGATAGTAATATATCTTAAACTCATTCTTTAACAAGATGGGTATGGGGAAGGTTGGTTTGTTAACACGGAACATACAAAGGCCTGGTTTGTTAACATGTATATGAAACATTACATGGCCTAGTTTCATAACAAGGCATGTATAGAGAAAGTTATAAAGCATGGTCTGTTATCAAGAAATATATACGGAAAGTTACATAGCATGGCTTATTAACAAAACATAATGATGATAAAACCAACATAGACTCTAGCTCGAAACGTCATTAATAATACAGAGAACTGGCACAATACATAATTCTGATAAGCCCCCCAGTGGCACAGCGGTATGCCTGCGGACTTACAACGCTAGAAACCGAGTTTCGATACCCGTGATTGGCAGAGCACAGATAGCCCATTGTGCAGCTTTGTGCTTAATTACAAACAATTAATTCTGATAAAAAACCAACACAGACTCTAGCTCGAAACAATACTTATAATACAGAAAACTGATACAATGCACAATGATAATAAAACCAACACAGACTCTAGCTCGAAACGTTACTAATAATACAGAGAACTGATACAATATATAATGATGATAAAACCAACACAGGCTCTAGCTCGAAACGTTACTAATAGTAGAGAGAACTGACACAATGCATAATGATGATAAAAACCAACACGGACTGTAGCTCCAAACGTCACTAATAATACGAGAACTAATACAATACACAATGATGATAAAACCAATATGACTCTAACTCGAAACGTCACTAATAATACAGTGAACTGATTCAATACAGAATGATGATAAAACCAAGACAGACTCTAGCTCGAAACGTTACTAATAATAGAGAGAACTGATACAATGCATAATGATGATAAAAACATAGTTTAACATTTTATAAAATGTTAAAGAACAGTGTTAGTTTTAATGATTAAAATAAAAATATGTACTTACTGCTGGTCATAGCTTGGCAGATTTGGGTGTAGCCGTCTACCTGATTAGCTAACACTAAAGTCGTGCTAACCAGAAAAGCGATAACCTGCTGTGTCTTCATGGTGAGTGTCTTGTCGTAGCTTCAGACTTTGATGGTTTAGTTTAATCTTTTATAACTCATTAGGATAGAGGTTGGAATCTCTTTGTTGAAACCTTTCACTGCCTGAAAATTGAAACAGTTGTGTTCGTTAAACAGAAACCTTCATCTGTCACATCAATTGTTGATCAGCCCATTTTGTCTGTGTGTTTATCACCACCTTATCAAACAAGTCGGTAAGACTGGTTTTGAATTTCCCGTTTGCTACAGACTGAAACAACAAAAATGACATGCACAAGCATATACATTCACTAAGAAAAACTGAATAATTCTATCCGTTAATAGTGCATATCTGGAGCTAGGATGGCCAACAGCAGTTTCTATAAAATATATTTTTGTTATAATTACTTTTATTCAGTGTTTAATGACGTAATGATTCTAAATCCCAGACTTGCCCGACATCTCATTCTATAAAATCAAGACATCCTTCGTTACTGAGATGTCTTATTTTTTAAGTCAAGACTTCCTTTGTTACTATTATGTCTTACTTCTTAAATCAAGACATCTTTTGTTACTGACACGTCTTAGTTTTGTAGGTCAATAATTCATTCGTTACTGATGTGTCTTACTTTTTAAGTCAAGACTTTCTTTGATACTAGTATGTCTTTCTTTTAAATTCAAGACTTCTTTTGTTGCTGGTATGTCTTCCTTTTTTGAGTCAAGAATTCTTTTGTTACTGACATGGCTTACTTGTTAAGTCAGGAATTCCTTTGCTACTGATGTGCTTTACTTTTTATTTGTTTGTTTGTTTGTTCTTTGAATTTTGCGCAAAGCTATACAAGGGTTATCTGCGCTAGCCGTTATTAAGTTAGCAGTGTAAGACTAGAGGGAAGGCAGCTAGTCATCATCACCCACCGCCACTGAATTTTTAAGTCAAGACTTTTTTCGTTACCGGTATGTCTTACTTTTAAAGTCAAACTTCCTTCTTTACTGGCATGTTTTTTTTTTCAGACAAAACTTCAATTGTTATGCTAAATTCATTTTTAAGTCATAATGAAATTTAATTTCATAATATGCCACACTGGTGAATAAAATTTTGATCTACAGTATGTGGTCTTGGTGATTGATTCTGTCATTTCTTGGAAAATCCTTGTCATTATTTTATAAATTCACGTTCTAATTTACGATGAGATGAAGACAGACTTACATCTCAAATCAAACAATATCATTTAGCATTTTATGAGCTCTTACACACAGTATCACAAAGCTCTAAGGCAGAAAAATTATTATATAAAGCGATGTTGCTAATTTTGGTACCACAAATATTTCGCAAAACTTTAGAGAATGAGTAGCACTAGAAACTGTGCCACTGTAGATGATTTACGCAATTAGGCCAACATCCTCCGAGAGGCACATCATTCCTGATGCAATGGTTTATTTCTCTAAGTAATCTATCTGATAAGCATAGTCATAGAGTTCAGTGGTATCCGATTTAAAATTTTCAATTCTTTAGAAGTATCCCAATTTCACAGGACAGTGTATCACACTTAAAAATTTCCAAACTAGTATCAGTAGATTGAGGTCCCTTAGGATGTTTGTAAAATTGTTTGTATGTGATTATTTACTCAATAGACGAATTACGAAGCTAACAAGATGTTATTTTATAATTTATACCAACGCAGCGAAGCTATTCTTACACGGAAAGAATTTCATGTATTTAGAAATAGAGAGAGAGCGTGTAGTATTTCATAAAATATCCATACACGTCATGAATTGAGATCATACTACAACCATTGATTCAACACGTACATAATGAACATGATCGGACGCCATTTAAATATCTTCTGAGGAATGTTCGTTTTTTACGTATTATCTATACTTTTACATATGGCAGCATAATAAGTAAAGTTGAATAATGCTTTAGATTCCTTCTTCCAGAGATCTAGTAGAGGCATTAAAATAAAGTAAGGCGGAACTTGGAACTGATAAAGATCCTACGATAGGATCCAGTGACTCATTTCTGAATGGTAACACCAGCTGCACAATAAGCAAACTTTGATATATCACATTATATATAAATATACATTACCGTTGTATATTAGATTTTTGCTTTTACTCCTACGTTCTTATAATTACTTATGCAGTTTTCTCCCATTGAAGCTGAGGTGTAGTCCTCTAGTGTCCGTAAGCCTTTGGCTAGCTGGAATGAAATTACTTACGTACATACATTCTATAGTTTTCTGACCCAAGCTGTGTTGATGAGCCTCAAAACAACAGTCCAAAGCAGCGAGCGCGGCGGATCAGGGAAGGCGTTAGGCCTCGTCATCACAGATTTTATTTTCAAGTTTTGGTGAATCGAAATCTGTAATATAATCATTAAACACTGATAATATAAATATCACCCAGACTCTTACCGTGTTTTTGTATCCAAGCTAGACTGCCGAGGTATGATAGTGGCCTCGACAGCACTGGAAACGACAGACATATTGGGGTTGACAAATTTATTCGTATTCTTATTTGCTTTCACTTTTACATTATTAGAACTGTTAAAGTTAGAGGATGTGTGAATTTTATGAGTTGAGGATGTCTAACAGTTTTTGTTTTGTATCAAACTATATATAGATTGAAATGCTCTTTTTACACGTCTCTGATTTTGAATCTGAAATGGTCAAATTAAGAGAAATCTGGAGAAATATTTGCAGTTTACGTGACTTTTGTAGACCTATATAGTATGAAACTTACTAATAAAAGTCACGAAAGCTGGTGAACCACTAGTAACCAGAGGACCTAAAATTTGTTATAAAAGTCACGTTAATTATCACGGCAACAGTACATCACAAAAGCAATGATAGATTACCATAATATTAGTATATCACCAAAGCTAAATATGTTACTACAGAAACAGAAGTATACAGTATCAGAATATCTTTACATTATTACTACATCAACACAGCTAAATATATTACCACAGCAACAGAATTATACATTATCAGAATATCATCACATTATTAGTATATCACTACAGCAACAGAATTATACAGTATCAGAATATCATCACATTATTAGTATATAACCACAGCAACAGAATTATACAGTATCAGAATATCATTACATTACTAGTATATCACCACAACTAAATATATCACCACAGCAACAGAATTATACAGTATCAGAATATCATCACATTATTAGTATATCACCACAGTAACAGAATTATACAGTATCAGAATATCATTACATTACTAGTATATCACCACAACTAAATATATCACCACAGCAACAGAATTATACAGTATCAGAATATCATCACATTATTAGTATATCACCATAGCTAAATATATCACCATAGCAACAGAATTATACAGTATTAGAATATCTTTACATTATTAGTATATCGCCACAGCTAAATATATCACCATAGCAACAGAATCATACAGTATCAGAATATCTTTACATTATTAGTGTATCACCACAGCTAAATATATTACCACAGCAACAGAATTATACAGTATCAGAATATCATCACAATATTAGTATATCACCACAGCTAAATATATTACCACAGCAACAGAATTATACAGTATCAGAATATCTTTACATTATTAGTATATCACCACACCTAAATATTTTACCACAGCAACAGAATTATACAGTATCAGAATATCTTTACATTATTACTACATCAACACAGCTAAACATATTACCACAGCAACATAATTATACAGTATCAGAATATCATAACATTATTAGTATATCACCACAGCAACAGAATTATACAGTATCAGAATATCATCACATTATTACTACATCACCACAGCTATGATTGTGAAATATTGTTACATGTGTATTGTATTCCTCCCAACAATTGAGCCCGATTGTTTAGATTATGTTTAATCTCCTCAGTTTTCATATAAGCTCACACAGTCTTAACAGTATTCATATTGGAACTTTGTGCAGGACAAACCATGGTTGTGAGTGCTCCACTGGCCTCTTTTTATTTCCAGCTATCATTTCACTATATCTGCCACTTGATTGGGATCAAAATCTTGCGTGAAGATAAACCCCTGTTTAACAGGTCTTGTTCTCGAAGAAATGACAAAATGGGTAAGAATATACTTGTACCTGTCAGCAGTCAGGGAGATATAGGTGTTGTATATAATTCCAACACCATTGGCTGAGATACAGCCCACGCTCTAATTAGTTCTCCGACATGCTTCAATCCAGTTGTTCTACATTGATTGTGTCATAATTTTACACTCTGTCACAAGACAAATTACCTTTAATTTTTACCAAACATTTTTCATTTGTACTCGTCTATAAAAACACTCTCCTCCAACTTATTTCATTCTGGTACTTCATATCTGATGCAAGTTTCACTCTTTGTTTAGTTATCTCTCGTAAACAATGGTTTTTGAGTATCTTAAACATCAACTGAGTTCGTTTCGTACTAATGTGTATCTTACCTTTCGAGAAATAGCACTGACACCTGCACTTAGCAGATAGGAGATTAGTAGGATCTGTACTAGATTGTCGTGTATCGCATAAAGAATGACTAAGTTACTTAACATCACTTTGAAGAGTTTGGACTATCTAATTAGCCCATTTTTATTATAAACAGTACTCGTTTCATGTAACCTTTTCAGAATTTCTATACATACCCTACTGAAACATCGAATTCTACACTTTTGTCATTTACAGTTTATGTCCTGGGAAACATGAGTGCATTCATCACACTACTGTTGGGAATAATACGATATCCTCTGATTTTTTAGGCCTTAAGCTGGTGTGGCACTATCTGATTGGTTGGATGACAGCCATACAATACGAAATTGTACTCTGAAGTTCGTTTTCATAAAAACAAAGGGTAAGTATTCCCATGATGTTTGTTCCACGACATTTCGTTCATCATCTACGTATAACAGAAGAATTCAGTTACATGATTTAATATTAAAGTTGAATTATTTAGGAAAATTTGCATCACATACTAAATTCATGGTTCGCCATATTCAGTGTTATACACCTGATAATTTATAATTCTCTTTGTTTTTGTCACCTACGTTACACTCCATTACAGATCTCTTTTTTTACTTACTGTTAATAAATCTTAATTACTCTCAAAATTTCTCTTATTTATTTATCGTCTGTGTAAACTGGGTGGAGGTAAATTTATAAGAATTCTGATATACGTTTTTTGCTATAACAAAATCAATATTCTCCACATTTTCCCCCTTTTGCACGTTATGTCCTGCATAGGGTCTAGTGGTGGTTAGAGAGTTTGACTACAATCTGCGGGTCGGGGGATCGAAACCCATTCCCCAAAATCCTCGTCCTTTCAGCCATTGTTGCGTTATAATGTGACAGTCAATCCCACTTTTATTAGTAAGGACTACCTGCCTTCCCTCTAGTCTATCACTTCAAAATTAGAAACGACAAGCGCAAGTAGTAGCTCTCAAGTAGCTTTGGTCGAAGATTCAACAAACAAACGAATAAACTGTCCTGAATTAGTAGCCTTAACGTACTAACAATTATTTAAATATTTCATTATTTAGTATTTAAATTCATGATATATTTCTACAGGTGATAATTAGCTCAAGCATTATAAACTCCCATAATTGCTTTAGTTATTGCTCATACTATTTAAGTGAAAAGTCTCCACACGTTAACTAGTAGTAGTAATCTACAAATGTTTAAAGACCAGACAAAAAAGCTTTTCAGTGGCGAAAAACTCCATCTGGGAATATTTATATATATATATTTTAAGTGCAAAAACTACACACCACTGGTATCGAACCCCAATTTTCAGCATATAAACCCTCAAATGGAGCGCTGCGTCACTAGAGCCATATTTATCTATACGTAATAAAATATTCCTTAAATACACGTTTATACATAGCGAAACTTCATTATTTTTGTGCATATAAACAATCGGTAAACTAAATAGAGAATAAAGAAGTCTAAAAGGGAATATTTTACTTCTAGAAGACTTGGAGTAAACGATGTCGATGAGTTTACCTGGTAATCGGTAAAGTCTTAGATGCACCGATGGGCTTAATAGATATTCAACTGAAGAAAATTGTCTTCCTATTAAATGTAATGCGTTGAAACACGTTTTTCTAAACTTAAAATTAAAACGTTCAATTTTAGCGATTGTATAATAATCATACAATTATATTTTTATTATAATTCCAAAACACGCAGACTGAAATGTAAATATATTCTATGAAAGAATGTGTTCTGGGTTTCTTTAATTGTTACTTATACGTATCTTATGCTTTGTATGTTCATAAAATTTACGTAATTACGTTTTGCATGTTACGTACTGTTATGAAGCCTACCTCTTGAAGTAAATGAAAATATTATGTGTATTTTTCGATTGTGTCAAAAATGTTCTCGAAGTTCGCCAGTTATGTTTTTCCTTCTATTCTTCAATACATAACACAAAAAGCAAAACAAAGAGAGCGATAGACAGAGATAAACATTAAAATCGAAAATGAAATTTATAAAGTCCGAATTCAAGTTTTCTCATCGCTATGTCAAATGATCTCAGCAGCTGGTGCTCTAAAGCAATAACGTTTTTCGAAACAAGTATCACAGGCTATAAAAACTCTACTAAGATCTCGTTTTCAGAAGAGAAATCTCAGTAACAGGCGTTCAACGAAATTTTATATTTCAAACAACTCAAGAATTAAATGAAACAAAATGAATTAATAAAGACGTTTTACTCATGACCGTTATTAGTGTTGTCGTTATAAAAAAATTATCAAAACTACCGTCATAATATTTCAACACGTTTTTTTTTATTACACTGTGTTCAGTTTTCGCTACTGAGAGTTTTGTGAGTTATTTTAGTTTGTTTTGAATTTCGCACAAAGCTACTCTAGGGCTATCTGCGCTAGCCGTTCCCAATTTTTCAATGATAGACTAAGGGGAAAGCAGCTAATCAACACCACCCACTGCCAACTCTTGGGATACTCATTATTTACCAACAATTAGTGGGATTGACCATTACTTGGTAACGCCTCACAGCTGAAAGGTCGAGCATGTTCGGTGACGAAGATTTGAACCCGTGCCCCTCGGATTGCAAGACGAACACCCTGATCACCAGGCCATGAAATTATTTTAGTACGATACAAATTGAATTACAATGTTAATAATCAGCAGTAAATAGTGATTTTTTAGCATGGATATTAGGTCTATAAATTAAATTAATTCTTAGACTTAGGCTTAACACAACAAGTGTGCTTAATTCAAGGGGCAAAAGTGCTTTACTAGACTTAACTTTTTTATTATTTTCTCAGTTAGACATAATTTAATCTTCTGTGTTTGAACTGTTGTGGTACTCCTGGATTAACAATCATAGCAGTAGACAGAAGGTAGAAGTTGTATGTTTGACGAAATAAAAGTGATGAACTTATTGCTTATAGCAATAAAAGATACAAAACTGGTCTACATGAAAAAAACAAAAACTACATTATATTAATAACAATACACAAGTTGAAATGGAATCAAATGACAAAATATATGTACTGTGAGTCAAAACTTTTCAAATGAAGCTGAGAAGGAAATGAAAACAATACCTAGGATTTAATATTTGGATTCAACGTACACAGATATACCTTAGGTATTCAGTTATCCTATAGGTAAGTTATGAGTATCCGGAATGTATTATAAGTTCAGCAAATGTTTTGCATGACTAAGTCGAACATGGGCAGTAAAGGAAAATATGAAGTAAAAATATAATAAGTGAACAATAAACACCTTTATTGAGAATACTCAAAACATGAAGAGAATTATACAGGGTGGTACAAAAGTATCTTTCCTATTTCAAAATTTAATAATTAATTAACTAAGGAAATACAACCAAGCAATTTTCAACATCTTGTAGACCAACTCAAACAGTTTTAGTGACATATAAGTAGACTTCTATGTGCGCACCATTAGTGGTCTCAGCACGTCTAACCGATATTTGATTTCAATCAACGTTCGCTGCAACATGTTCACAGTTACAAGGATGTCACAGTCAGTCCTCCCTCTTTCATAGCAGGAATAACTATTTTTGAAAGTACTGAAAAATCCTTAATAGCTCATATTCTTTATACAACCGACCAATCACACGTTGGATTCTAGGAACTCAAACGTATCTAAATCCCATGAGACAGTTACCAAGCAGCCTCATAGAAACAAGTTATTGGCTACAAATATAACTTCAGTGAAATAGCAGGTAACATTCTTGATCAACTCCCATTACAGAGAGTAGCACCAAGGACTAAATTAACACATGACTTTGACACATTTTCCTCAGTTTGAAATAAAACTCAGCAGAATTTATAAGTATTGAATATAATATATGTAGTTAATAACAAGAGAGTGTACTCCATAATATTTACCCATCACAACCTATCTTTCGCATACATAAAGCTAGAAACACGGTCAACTTACTTAAAATTTAAGCTCAAATGTAAAATGTAACCAATATAAATCAATTGAAAATTACATTCTTTGTGAGACTAGACACTGACAACTCAGAATGATACATGGCACACAACATGGTACTTCATTAACATAAGATGGAATAGACATGACTAATGATCTTGACAAACACACTTATAGATGTATATATAACAAAACAGTGAATACGTCATTAATGAAAAATCCCTTTACATATATAAGTGCAGTACAGCAATGCATAATTTAAATACATAATAAGTTATACACTCTTTAAGTACATAATGAATGCATGAGTCCAAAGTCATAATATTATGTACATATACTAAGATACACTGTATAAACTGCTAAGCATCAAATAAAGCCTTCGAATTAAAAGATTTAAAGTTGTGATGCTTGAAAAAACAATAATCATAATAGAGAATGCATTCACTTCAAAACAACCCTATAAAAATAACTGATAAAATAGACGTTCATAACACTAATACATAAAATGCAGTATATCAAGCTCCTTGTATAAATACAGTGATATCAAATACACATAAAACATTATCAAACAGGAAATGCCTGCGGTGGCTCAGCTGTAAGTCTGAGAGCTTATGTCGCACAAAATTGGATTTTTATACTCGCGGTGGATAGTACACAGAGAACCCATTGTGTAGCTTTGTGCTTAACAGGAAATTAATAAACAGCACATATATAACAGGTGAAAACATTACAAAGAAACTATATTTACCTGCTGACTGTGGTATAGGAAACATCAGAAAGGGAAATTAGAAAAACATAAAAAACAGTATTATAGTAAGTCAAGCTTGAATTAAAATATTAAGATAAACAATAGAACTATAAAGAACAGCAACACAGAGTAAACTCTGAAAGCAAGTGTTGGAACAATTTAAACTCACACTGATACAAACATTCAAAACCATTTTCTTGCTGTACATAGTTAGAAATAGCCCATAAAATTAGAATAACGCCCTAAATACAATACAACTCTAAGAAAATAACCAAAATTAAAAATACATCAAATATTCATACATGTAAACGGCCCCCCAGTGGCACAGCGGTATGTCTGCGGACTTACAACGCTAGAAACCGGGTTTCGATACCCGTGGTGGGCAGAGCACAGATAGCCCTTGTGTAGCTTTGTGCATAATTAAAAAACAAACAATACATGTAAACGACTCTGTCTTACATATCTATACACAGAAACCAAACTATAGCATAATAAAATTATAGGAAGAATCGTTCACAATAATCACATATAAAATCCATTCGTAAATTGTGCCAATATTTGGCAAATGACAGTTAATTATAATAAGTGCAAGATCATGCATTTGGTTTATTATCATTTGGATCATACATTTAATATAGATGTGAACCAACTCAATAATATGAATGTAAAAAGGATCTTGACATTGTGGTGGATAAGTCATTCGAACCATCGAAGCAATGAGTGGTCTGATGTTAGTAAAGATCTTGCTCTGTTCAGGAGTTAATATTAATAATAAAGCTGATTTATTTCTTCTTAAAAAAACGAAGGGTAAAAGGTGAGCTTATTAAAGTTTACAAGATTATCTGGGGACTGATAGGATTAACACCTCTGATGTTTTTATATTGTATTCTGAAGATAATAGGATGAAAGGACAAAAATTGAAGATTTGGAAAATATAGGTTAGGCTCCAGTCGACACAGTTTTACTCTATATAACAGGTTGAGTGAGTTGCAGAATGTGTTAGTGTTGGCAATAGTGGAAGCCAACACTTTAAAGATGTTTAAGAGGAGAATGGATTATTTTCTGAAATGTAAAGGGGAATTTAGTTATATATTTTTTACCTTGTTTAAGGATAGGTGTGCAAAGATAGTTGAAGGACCAAATGGTCCCATGTTGATTATATGGGTTACGTTAGGTTTTAAATCTTGAATAATATCTATACCTTTCACTGCATTATACATAAAAGTAAACTTTTTTTTCAAATATCGTACGTGAATATTAATTGACCGTTGATAAAGGTCATCATATTGAAACAAAAACGTTAACAAAATCTTCACAAGATCGATAAACACACCAGAAGTTTTCACGGCACCTAAAATACATACATAACTAATTAAATGTTTTTTTTTAATGAATAATGCATGAAACAAAAAAAAACAATTCAATTCTACATAACAGTACAAAACATATAGATCCCTCAACTTATGATTCCATCACTGATTTACATGTCTTTGGCTCTGTCACTTTTGAAAAGGAAATTTTCAAACCACTGAAGAAACAATAAAAGTTTTGCTAACGTTTGGCACAACTTATATTATCTCGGGGTTTTGCAGAATCAAGATAGATTATACCTTAAAATGGAGACTGGTATAGGATGGTCTATGTCAATCGACATTGGATTTAAATGAGAGAAGCCCTTCGTATTGGTTGTCAAAATAACGTCTTTTTTTGGAGGGAAAACATAAGCGGTCAGTTCGACCATGACTTGATATTACATCTAATGTAAAAACAAGGAGAATCAGCACTGGCCTATCATCCTAAAAAAGTTTCAGTTTAACGTTTATTTAGAAAAAAAAACAACTCCTTAACGTTTACTGAGTATAACCAAGGTAAAGTTGTTTACATAAAAAACAAGAACTTTGAAACATATATATCACCAGCCTGTGCTATGCCAATACATGCCTGAATGCAACCCTCGACTGTGGGTGTATAGATCCTAGATCTTTACATAATTCTTTGCTAGGTGGCAGAAGAGATACAGCTCATCACCACGATTCTTGGTGGGGGAAGTGGCTTCAAAAACTACCGAACCACCCACTCCTAATTCTTGTAGACACAGGAGTGACCTGGACTTACGTGTACAGAGTGATGAGGGAAGAAAAGCAGAATGCAATGTGACTTTAATCTATGAACATTAAACTCTGATTGCTTTTGCCATACGTAACTTGAGAAAATGTTTAAATCATGGTTTTGAAAATATTCTTAGTTTCTTACTTATAAAAAATATTACTTTTATTTGTTTCTGAATGGCACATATCTACAGCAACTAATGTTGACTTTCCTATGTTGACTTCATATGATAAAAGATAACCATTCCAGCTAGGCTAATAAAGTTAACGTCTGTTTCACTATCAATGCAGTAATTTCCTCATTCTTTCCAATAATTCTTTTATACAGAGTCAGCCAAAATAAGTGTAAGCATTTTATATAGTTTCCACAGTATTAATGAGAAATATTGTCTGTTGTATTTGAAGATTAACGGCTTGAAATTTAATGGTGAACAGGTGGACAATCCAACAGCGTTCTCTTATTGTTGAATTTCAAAAATGAATTTTCCATCATTGCTGCTCAAATAGCATACCGTCGATAACTTGGTGTTAAAGTTGCTCCTTCTGAACATGTCATCTACGGGAATTGTGGTTTCAACCAAATGGAGCCACTTTACATACAACAAGAGCAACAATAACAGTGCTGCGTGAACTTTCCCTAAGAGAGTTATTTCTCATAATGGACACATAAACTGACCTCCACGATCCCCGAATTTGTCAATAGTAGACTTCTTTTTATGGGGTTACTTAAAGGACAGAGTGTATATCAACAAGTCGCGGATATTACAGTATTTGAAAGATAACATAAAGATAGAAATGAATAGCCTCACGCATGAAACTTTGACCTCTACAATGGAAGTTATCTGGTTATTATTGTTCACACTTAATGGTTACAAAAAATCTTACTGAGCTACAGTTTCATAAATAATAAACATAAATTACACCAACAGATGCCGTTGTCGATTATTGTAATTTTAAATCCCTACACTTCTTTTGGTGGACCCTGTATTTTTGCCAACTTGCATATTTTGCCTACAGCGAATGCATGAATGTCTATCATATCTAAGTATGTACATGTGTGTGTGTATACATGCAATATATACATACAAATCTTCGTCATCAAAAGACGAAAGCTCAGTGAGAGAATAGTTACAATAACACATACATTTACTGCTTACTATAAAAATGTCTGATTCATTTTCTTCTAAAGCTAGCAGTTTCAGTGCCGCTGACACAAAACAAAACTAACAATTAAATACATTGAAGTTTTAGTAAGGATTACCTAAGACTAAAAACTTTCCTTCTTTCTAGCAAATAGCTTAAAAATGGAGGGTGCAATCGTTTCTTCCCGTTTTTCATTTTTACTTCCTTTTACCTTTGTATATAGCAACTGTCAGACGGATATTCAGCCACATTTCAGTCAATTTCATGAATACATAATTAACTTTTAATTTTTGTGTAAATACAGATTGATAAACTTTTCATGTCAACCTACTTATGTTTGTAATAGAAAGGCTCTTATGAAGTATTGAAAATATTACAATGTGGAATTCTATTTGATAACTTAGAATGTAAAGATCGCCAAGTCGTTTCAACTGTTGATTCATAACTGTTCAGGTTGTACGTTACACAGCTGACTTCACAGCTATTGAGTAATATCAGCAAAACTGTTTACTCGGTTTTTTTTTATCAGCCACGTCCCTAACTCTCTGCAAAATGTTAAGTTCCTTCCTGAGTTCACTTGAACTATTAATAACCTCATAACCACTTGGTACTGTTTGAACTTAAGATTCTCCATCATTCTCACACTCTTTTGATGGCCTTTAGCTGATCTAGGCAATGTGAAACTCAAAGAGAGATTGGGACCACATCACTTAATAGAGAAGACTCAGGTTGATGGAAATCATATGGCATTTGAGTTATGTCTCTTTTGGAGTACAGGGTTATCATTCAGTTAAACATTCTCTACTCTAGAGATCTCAGCATGGCCTTGATAAGTAACCTCCTCACAAATTCTTCTGTTCTATGTGATAACCCATGTAATTGTTCAGTCTTTCTTGATGTTGTACGGAGATTGACACAGGTTTTTTCTTTATTCCCTTGGTATGCTTATTATACAGAGACATCTTTCGGAAGATACCTCACAGAAGACACGAGAGAAAAGAAATAAAGATAAGATGAAGGGACAAATCAGTCCACTTTCACATAAACATAACACCAAGATGTCACTTTGGCTTTTAGCGATTCAGCATGTAGAATATACAAATACTCGATCATAATATTTCAAGATGTTATTAGTGAAAGGAAGAGTAGTGGACTTGTTACCAGTGAAATGAAACAGACAAGGCTAACATATGTAAAATAAGCGCATGTTGCTAATAATGACATAAAAGATAAAAATACAGTACATTTAAGTAATTTATTCCGAATTCAAGTTAAATAAAGAAAAAATCGAAGTACAAATTTGTAATTCTCGTTTAGTGAAACTGCTGGAAAATAGAGAACAAATGTAATGAACAGATATAATATCTAAAATTCTGTTATAGCTTTGATAATTAATATATCTTTATTCAGGTGTATTCAGCAAATTCTTTTTAAATGTTAGTGTATATAAGCTGTATTTAATTAGATGTTCTACACTAGGTAAGATGTTGATTCAATTTTCTCACAGTATTTGACTAATTAGGCATATACAGAAATAGAGAAAGAGGAAACTCTGGTTCTCCATATTAATAATGAGACCGATATACTGATTCTGGTGACGTGGCAGTCCGGCAAATTTTAGCAGAGCTTAAATTTGAATACAGTTCCAGCTCAGATTTGTGTTGGAAGTCGTCCAGCTCAGTTATTCAAACATACTTTTATTATAGAATAAAGTGTTTCAAAGTGAAACCATCGTGTCCACTCTTTGTTTTGTTTTTAGTCGAATTTGACTTATTCGTGCTCTACAAATAAACTCTAAAAGCTTCTTATTTTTGCGAACTTAATATTTATCCGTCATTTTTTATTTCAACTGAAAATAGAATACAAAGACGAAAGATGCAGCTCCGCACAGATTGATATTGTTTTTCTCAAAACAAGAACGAATCTCTTTAAAGAGTTTTTGCCTTCCTCATTATCTCTTTATAACCAGACAACCACAAGTTGGACTCGAGGAATCTGGATCGACTTTTGCTATAGAGAGTAATAGTTAACACATAATTTAGACCGAACTTAATTTAGAACTCTACCGAATTTACAAATTCTGAATCTAATATATCAATAAAGTTTAATATTTGATATTGTTTGTTGAATTTCGCGCAAAGCAAGTCGATCTGCGCTAGTAGTAGAATAGAGAGATGACCGCTAGTTAACAACACACACCGCCGACTTTTGGGCTGTTCTTTACCAATGAATAGAGGGATTATAACGCCCCATGACTGAAAGAGTAAGCTTGTTAGGCGATAAGGTTCGATTCCGCGAACCGCAGCTTACAAATTGACCACTAGGCCAAAGTTTAATAGATTATGTCTACTACGTAGTTACAATGAAAAAGTCACACTCAGGAACCTCAGTTCATCTAAGGTACACGGAGGGTTTGGTGGTTGTTTTTTCTTAAAGGTAAAACAACACAATCTGATATCTGCTGTGTGTGTCAAATGCGAGGAATGAAACCCAAGATTCTAGTGTTCTACGCCTTATATAGATAGGGATATTTTGTTTAGTATTCATTTCCTTACCATACGTGAATAATATTCTGTGAAATCCAAATAGCAATCATAATACAAATTAATGATTCCTTTGAATAAGTCCTCCCGTGGGACAGCAGTAAATCTACCGACTTGTAGTGCTAAAATCCCTGGTTCTATTCGCCGTGGTGAGAACAGCAAGTAGCCCAATGTTGCTTTGCTACAAAACAAATCGTTTGAATCTGTGTAAGATTCTGATGCAATAAATATTTTTTTTTGTCTGTGATTATATAAAGATATTGGTGAAATAATTTATAGGAACTTTAAATTTGGCCGTATTAATTGTGATTGTATAGAGTCAAATAGTGAAAAAAAGAGAGATTTCTTGAGGTGACTCAGGATAGTTTTCTATACCAAATGATCAAAGAACTAACCAAAAAAGAGCGTTATTTTAGATGTATTGTTAACCAGAAATTTATATTTGGTTGCAGTAGTTGAAGTGTGGAAACATTGGAGAAAGCTTTATCATTATACAGTTAGGTTTAATGTATTGCTACATCCTGAAATAAAGATAAATCAAATTTTAGTTTGTAAGTTTCAGAAAGTTAACACTGAGGCCATGGTAGAGATTAGCGAATTATAATAATGAGTTAAAAGGTGATGTAAGATAGTTTTGGAAATTAAAAAACCACTTGTTTTTAATTTAAGAAAGATGTGTTATTTAAAAAAAAAAGATTAAAACTATTATAGGGAAGACTATAGCTATATGGTTTAATATGAAAGAGTCTGCCATATCAGCTGCTGAACATTTTATGTGTCCAATTTGGGACAAAGAATTTGACAGTATTATACCCACATCGTCCATAACAGGCATCCAGAAGCCCACATCTGGTGCAAGATCAGAGATGTAAATATTATAAATATCTTCTATTTCATGTAAACCACACATGTAAACCAGATCAGAGATGTAAATATTATAAATATCTTCTATTTCATGTAAACCACACATGTAAACCAGATCAGAGATGTAAATATTATAAATATCTTCTATTTCATGTAAACCACACATGTAAACCACATTTTTTTCCCTTTTGCTATGATTATTATTGTATTTTTAATTAATATGTATTTAGTTTTTGTTGTAATTTGTACATGATTTGTTTTATTTCGATCTGAATTGTAAATGTTTGATTTGTAATGTTTACGTTTTATGTTCAATTTTTGTTTATCTTTTTTCTGTGTATCTGACTAGCTGGCAATGTGAGTTTTCTTTTATGGTTTTTGTTCTTTCATGGTGATTTTTTATTTTCATTTAACTTTTTAGTTTTATTTTACTTTGATTTGTTGCATTATATTTTGTTTTTCTAACTGATTGCTGGAGTATATGTTGTCTTCTTTCAGGTGTGATTGTGCCTTGCCTGTCACCACAGGGAAATGATTACAGCATTTTGCACCTTATAATTATATGTTTAATTTTAAAATATTTACTTTTACGGTTTTTTCAAGGGAGTCAATGACTGAAATAGTTAGGAATTGTAACCTCCTATAACTAGTTTAGAAATATGTTTAGTCAGGTATATTTAAGTAAAGTTTATAAATATTTGTGCAAGTGTCCTGCATGTAGCGTGACATTCTTGTTAATCGAATGTCGAAATGTCATAAGCATGTCCTAATCTTTCTACCCAGGTAAAGCAAATGTAGCCAACAACTAGGAACTCGTAAAGCTACGGTCCTGTGTCTGACCACTCATGGCAAAGGCAAGCTCACTTCAAGAGGTGGCTTAAAAATGTGTACAAATTGATATGGATTAGGGTATTTTCTTCCACGTGGAGGTTATTTTGAATAGACAATGACATACACTGTGTTGAATTCTGGTATACTACAATTTTATGCGTTTCAATTATCATAATTTTGATCATGCGTTTATATAGATGGGAGGGAATGGTTTGGCTCTATGGAAGAGTTCTGAATTTTGTAGCTGGCGAACTACATTAAAATCTGTGTCATACCACAAAATATTTCCTCACTTTAAGTTGTGAGTCCTCGAGTATATTTGCGCGAAACCAAACCAAACAAACTAACCTAAAATGGATGCTTGGTGTTGCAGACTAGCTGCTTTCCATCTGTTCAGTAGCTCAAAATTAGGGACAACCATAGAGAGCCTTATAAGCTTTGCAATAAATATAAAATACATATACAAGCAGTGTTGTTTGTTGTTCGTCCTTCGAAGTTCGAAGAAGACCACGACATCATTTGGTCTATCT
>NW_013666410.1:72067-104079 GCF_000517525.1 Limulus polyphemus
AACCTTCGTCTCGGAGGTGTTAATTGTAAGACCGAAATCGCCACATCCTCCACACCTACTGCACTGCCATCGGCCTATCACCGCAGGACTTTGGTTGATGTCGTGACGTGCGCTGGACTTGGATTATAGTGAGGAAGAGTTGCGCGAGTCGTCGACCTCACTCTCTCGTCCCTTCCCATCCGGATCCAGTGGCAAGAACAAGTCAAGACGACTGGGGATAGATCAGGATGCAGTGTATGACCGCGACTTCCTATCTGCCTCGCCGCGCTCTTCGCACTCCATAATGTGGTGCTGGTCATTGCTCATTTGCCCGTTGAACCGTTACAGATTTTTTCCGCGCAATTAAGTGTAACCAGACTTCACATGCTGTATATAACAATCAAAGATGTATTATTAAAACAATTTTGAGGCCTCAGAACACTGTTATAGTCTATGTTGCAACATCTGGTCATACTCTATCCGACGATCACACATAGTGTCAGTAGCCCTGCCATGTAGATTCAATTGAAAAATGTTCTACCATAACATGGCTAATGCACAAAACTCTTTCCCACATATTTCCATAATCACTCTAGAGTACAAATACAACAGTTGCCAACATCCATTTCAATAATCTAATCCGACAGAAATCTACAGCTGTTGCATCCGGAAACTTGACTGGTATGCCTTCAACTTAGGAAAGTTTTAAAAGGTCGTAATGTTCTGTAAAACTTCTAAACCCATAATCATTAGCAATAATATTGTTGAATTTCATACAAAGTTGAATGAATGTTGTGTTTAAGATGTAATGTGAGAAATCTCGTCTGTGAAAACTTAAAGTGAGTTTACGCGTTCCATCAAATAATTCTGTCTTATAATGTCAACATGTACTTTATTGTATCTGTTACGTATTACAATTTCAAATAGCCTAAAATGAGTTCAGTTGTAATTTAGATTTAGTAATTAAATAAATGCTGATATGTATCCAATTTGATATTTGCCAACAAGATTGATACACAGTTTTCTTTGTCTTATACAAATATGTTTTTATATACAACCAATAATACAACTTATAATAACGGTTATTACAAATAGTTATTACAAGCAATAATTTATATAGAAAAGTTTTACAGAGTTACAAATAATATAAAGTCTTATTTCCGGTCTGAAACTTCTTTGATGTCTTATCGAGGGTTCATGATGAGCGAGTTAATTTTGAGTTTAGATAGGTATAATTCACTTAATAGGGAGCTAGCTAGCTCTGTGGTCTTCACTGACCACACGCCGATTTTTTTTTTTAATCATGACGTTAGGTAATGTTTTCGTAAAAGTACTAATGTCCGATGTGAATTCACTGAAGTTAAATGGTTTGTAATGTTTGAAAGTTATAAGTTTTCCTGGTCAAATATCTGACGTTTTCCGATTGATAAGCATTGTAACAATCACAGTTATAGCTTTCGAAGTTTATAGCACACCAACTATAGCAAACCAATAATAGATTCTGTTTTTTGGCGCGTCGCATTGGTTATATTTATAGGCGTGTGGAGAGTTTTTCGAAATTTCAATTTATGTAACAATACTTACGCTAACACTAGCGTTTACGTACACACACAAATATATTGTTGATTCTTACTCTCGAGAATCTTCTACAACTATAGAGAATAGGCGGGATTTCGCAATACATATTTAACAGTATTAAGTTATGTACTTTTCTAAACATTAAATTAATTTAAGCAAACATCGATATTAAAATAAATATATAATAATAAATTCGTCACATATATAATAAAATGTGAATAGTAAATGTTGTAACATAACGTATTTAGAATATTCCTATTTGGAAATGGAAAGTTTACAGCCTTATAGCTAAAAGTTTTTGTATTATTAAAGACCATGAACTTGAATATCTGATTAATGATGTTGATATATAACTCCAGATATTGCTCACTGTAGAATGTATGCACAAAGCTAGATCTTTCTTGCTATATTTACACGTGTATGGCTTCTCCATATGTAATGAAGAAGCTATCTTTCCCGAATATGTTTTGAAAAATGATCTTGTAACCACGAATATTAATCCAGACTTACGAGAATTTTACCTGAAAATTTTTAGTTCAGCTGAATTCTGATAATTAATATCCATTTCGCGATGTGTGAAACGAATACAAAGTTAAGTTTGATAGCTCCTAGATGGTAGCACATTAGTGTACCTTGACTATTGAGACATAACTTGTGTGATGTAACTCGAGAGTTTTAATATAACGTTCTCATCCTTCTCACAGTGGGCTATCTACACTGTGTCTGCCAGTGGGTATCGAAACCCTATATTTAGCATTATAACCCCATAAGTTTTTGCTCATCAACTGTGCAGCTGAAAAATAAAGGATGGGTTTAAATTTTTACTTTTCTCGTGCGTGGGTGAGAAAGGACAACTTTAATGGACCAAACTGACCTTTTATAAGCGAACTTTGGGATAAAAATATGGTGTTGGGGACAAAAGATAAATAACCAAACATTTCTCAAAAAATAAACGTGACTATATTACAAGCTTATTTTAAATACGTTACACACTTAAAAAGAATAAGCAACAACCCTGAAAATATATTTTTAACAATCTTCACTTAGTAAACGTAAATTAACTATGTATTTTATTTGAATATATAACCAAATATAATTTTATATATACAATAATATTTCATACCTATTGAAGAGCAAAATACTATCCGCTGCTGCTTCTCAAGTTGTCAAAGTCATCAATGGTTTTATCTATATTAATGGGAAGGTCTTGCGACAGCAATAAGTCTACGGATCTACAACACTAGAATCAGGGATTCGATTTCCCTCGGTGGACACAGCAGATAGCCCAATGTGGCTTTGTTATAAACACACACGCACACACACTTGCTCTATATCCAACAGAGCTAATCTGTAAAAATGCTTTTACCTGGTTGTGTTTCTGAAGTAGTTTTTAAGTCGATGAAGAGAGGTAAAAGTTTTTTCACAAGATGCCGAACTCATGGGCGTTATTTAAAAACGTCGAAAGAGTCTATCCATGTTGTTGAGGTATCATTCCTTTAAAAAAGTAGTCGGATTTCAAAGTTATTTTGTTTACTTTCTCTTTTCTCGATCATTTTGCTGAATACAGTTAACTCAGCTTCTTATTCTTATATGTTGATTAGTATCACATGGAAATAATATCGAAAAATAATATTACTAATGTAGGAATGAATAGTAACTTTGATATTTAAGCTTTGTCTCTTGAACACGTTTGTATGTAAAAACGTACTCCACCTCACCCCACTGTCATCCACTCATAACCTCGCTTATGTGTTCTCTGTTGTCTGAAGGTTATGTTATACCATAAAACATTATAACAGATTGATGTTTTAAATGATAATATTTTTGGGAATCTAACTTCCAAATTAAAATTCAAAAAATTCTGTACATAAATATTTACACTCTGGTGGCTCAACAGTATGTCTGAGGGCTTATAACACTAAAAATTGGATTTCGATATATGGAGTGGACTTGTAGCTTTATGCTTAACAACAAACAAAATTTAAATTTTAGTACTACAAGTTTGTTTGTTTGTAATTAAGCACAAAGCTACACAATGTGTTGTCTGTGCTCTGCCCACCACGGGTATCGAAACCCGGATACTAGCGTTGTAAGTTCGCAGACACACCGCAGTACTACGAAAGCGAATTAATATGAATGTCTGATCATAGCAAGCTACCTACACAGAGCAACACTAAAAATTAACCTGGTAATCTAATTTACTATATTTTTTTTACATTCTTACTTACTAATATTAGAATGCATTATTTCATCAGTTATATATCCTCAGTTTGAACAATATTTTCAGGCGTAAATCCAATAATATATCATGAAGTCAGACAAATTAGGAGATATAGGTTAGTCATAAGTCTATATACTGAGCTAACAATACAGAATGATTATAAATTGAAAATAATAAAACTAGATTTATAATATATTCTAACCGATATTGTGGAAACAACATTAAAGAAATAGTAGAATATACCTCACTTATGGAACATACAAACACTAACGTTCTGTTGTAATGTGTTCTATCGTGGGGTGGGTACTTTTGGATTATTTGGTAGCAGTCCACATTAGCAATAAGGAATTATTCTATTTCATCAGTAATGTTTATTACAGGCTACGTTCGCTTGGACTAGGCTTCCAATGGCTCAGTAGTAAGTTTGGTGGCTTATAACGTTAAAAATCGGGTATTGATACCCGTGGTGGGCTCAGCACAGATATCCCCATTTTGTAGCTTTGTGCGTAACGACAAACAAACACTTTGACAAAAGATATAGGCCTAAGTTCACAAATAACATTTCAGTAAAAACTGCCATACTAGCGTATTCATAACTTTCTTATAAACCTTTCAACAGAAATAAACGCCATAGCTCTCACTACTAACAATAAAATTTGTCTCTCATTAATTTACTGCTTCACTGACTCTCGTATTTATACAATATCATTGTCTATACATATTACACAAAATTTCTAGATTCAACAGCGGCTTTAATTTTCATGTAATAAACATCTAGGTTAAAATATTAGAAATACAGCATACAGCGACACCGGGCTCCTGGATTATGAAGTCTGTTGAACAATCCTAATAAATAAAACACAACACTAAGCTGTCAATTCATCAAATCTTTTTTGGTGGTTTCCTTTCCTGAGGGCTAAGATATGCAAATGGGATGACCTCTTTTCCTTTAATGTCACTTCCTCTTCTGTCACAATGGGAGTTTTATTTGGGTAGGTGATAGATACAATCCACTGACATCTTTATCCTTGATGATTTTTCCGGAAGTAATCTAGACAGGAATGCTGGGTTCTTGAAGGTTGATTTTCTGCTGGCAGATTATGGTTACACAGCTCACTGTTTTCTCACTGGTGTACATTCAAAGACGATCACCATGGATAACTTTTAGCTTGGACCACCTTTGATTTTTTCAGTAACATATGACCCTTCCCGACACTGACTTATTATTGGAGTTTGTCCTTTCATGTAGTGGAGATTCCACAGCCATACCACGTTACCTTAATGGAATCCAGTCTTATGAGCGTTAACATCATAACAAATATTCATTTTATCACTAGTTGATTGAAGTCTTTATCAAGTACTGTCATGTATGGTATCATTTCTGTTCCTTAGTTTCTCTACATATTATGTAAAAGACTTTGCTGAGTGACTATCTTCCAAAAATGAATACAGAAAGTCTAATAGTATATTACTTTCTATCCGAAAGACCAGTAATGATGGTGTATTACTTGTAGATTTGTGTTCTGCAGCTCGATAACCTATAAGTAGCAATCAATGATCTTGATCCCATGTTTTCTGATGCTCATTCATATAAATGGCTAATTGATTCAAAACTATATGGTTGTATCTCTCAACCAGATCATCAGAATATGACTGAAAGTATGTACTCCTTGTCCAAAAATCTGACACATTTTTGCAAATGTGGCTGATTCAAAATTCAGCCCCTGATCACATTGAAGTTGCATAGGCACTCCAATCTTGAAATGAATTTATTGACGAAATATGTTGTTAGAATGTCTGCTTACTGGTTAGGAAATATGACGTAATTATTCCCAATGTTACTCTGTGATAGAGGACCAAACACATTGACAACAACTATCTCAAATGATGCTTCAACACAATACTTTTGAAGCTGATTATGCCGTCTTTTATTTTGTTGTTGTGAATCATTTGCTCAAAGCATAGTTGGCATGATTTACGCCAACACCCTTTCCAATAGAAGCATTCTCTTACTCTCTCTAGTGTCTTCTTAGCACCTAAGTGTCCAGCTGTTGGTAGGTTGAAGAGATGATGGAGGGATTCAGAATGTAGAGACTTTGAAAGTTCAAACTGTATTCACTGTTTCTGTCCATTGGTATCTTCCTATTTCCGGCATAACAAACCCTCTTGTAGATAAAATGAATACCACTGCGCCCAGTGCATCTTTGTCTTTGGGCTGTATTGAACAATTCTAAGCCATTAGAGTTTTTCTGCTCTATTCCTAATCCAATGAATAGTAGGTTTCAAATTTGAATCTTTTTGCTTAACCATCTTTCATTTTAGTGTTGAATTACATTAGTTCTTTATCATCACTTGTGGATATCACAATTTGGTTATACTTTGTTACAAGCTAGATTTGTCATCGTTACTATCCTATGCTCACCTCTTTTCACAATGTTTACATTCTTAATTTAACATGGTTTAGGGTTAATTCATCAGCATTTCTATAGTTACACCTAGGACAATGCATGATGTTAAAGATATCTCCTGAAGTTTCAGGAGCCATCTTACTATCTGGCCTTCTGGATTGTAAAAATCCACCAGTCGCTTCAATGCAGCATGATCTGCTGGAGTGTAAGCTTTTGCCCATATAGGCAATGATGAAGATGACTTGAGGCTCAAACAACACTTAACAGATATTTTCAAGTGATACAATACTTCCTTTCTGTACCATTAATTAGCGTGCTATAGAGGGAATCACATGTTGTATTTATGATAGCACTTCTTCCACTTCAAAATTATTGGCATATGTATATGAAATGAGTTGATATTCATGTTTGCTATGTTATTACAAGAGTGGTGGTCAGTTCTTTCTTCATTCTCTTGAATGCTTGTTCACAATCAGAAGTGCAACAAAATGTTTTTTTGGATTTTCAAGTAATTTGTGTAGCGGATGAGCAATGTCAGAGAAAGATTCTACAAAATTTGCTTCGTCGACTTATATTTGCCAACATGCACTCTTACTATCCAATGTTGTAATCCATTTGGATCCAAATAGAGCATTCAAGGTAGAATCAATACTTGGTAGTGGATAGGCGTCTTTCTTTATGGCTTTATTCGCCTTCCAGTAGGCCTTGAATGACTCTATAGATCCATTCTGCTTATTCACAGGTACAGTAAGAGATACTTATGGTCTAGTACTCGGTTATATTACTCTTTGTTCTTTTGTGGTATTTACCTATTGAAAGTTTCAGCCTGCTTAGCAAGTGGGAGTCGAGTGACTATTTGATGTATTACGGCTGCATCTCCAGCATCAAATATATGAGATATTATGTTTGTTTAGCCAAAATCTTGAGGTCCGCTGGAGAGGTTATATCGATATACCATGAGCAAGTCATGCAACATGGACCTTCTTTAGCTGTAAGAACTATACAGATAGTAAACCGTCTTTATGAAAGGATATGATATCAGACTTACTGCACCTTACCTCAATCATGACTACTTGTGATGTTCTTTGATATGGAAGTACTACCTGTACAGCTTCATATCTTGCAACATTTCATCCAGACTTGACTCGAATTTTATGATTTGTTGTGTTCATGGCCTAATTAATTTATCTTAACCCTTTCACTGTGGCTGGGACATATATTTCCCAGTGCATTGGGCAATATACATCCCAGCCGCGGTGAAAGGGTTAAACATATTCAGATCTATGAAAATTCTTCTAACTATT
Source organism: Limulus polyphemus (assembly GCF_000517525.1). Classification (NCBI taxonomy): domain Eukaryota; kingdom Metazoa; phylum Arthropoda; class Merostomata; order Xiphosura; family Limulidae; genus Limulus; species Limulus polyphemus. The sequence goes on from NW_013666410.1 coordinate 79,558, forward strand.
AATCCTCTAGAACATGCTGAAGTATTTGGCTCTACTATAGCCTAGTTATTACATGTAAATTTATTCCAAATAAGTGCTGGTATGAGTATTTCCTTTCTTGGTGTTACAATGAATGTTCTCTTTGTTGTTGTTGGACATTCAACCTCTGATGTAGTAATTCTCGTGTAGTACACAGGGATTTCCCTGTCGTATACTGTCAAGATTCTAGTCTAAGCTCACATCCATGTTTCCAATTGAGGACAGTTCATAATGTGCTCTCTTCCTTGATGTCAATTACCTACATATTATGAGCTGTAGTGAGGTTTCTTACAGTAAGAATAACTTCAAACATTCCTAAGGTTTCTTACAGTAAGAATAACTTCCAACATTCCTTTTGTTGTAAATTTGAGGTACACTTTGTTGGAGGCAATTTCCTATTCCTCATTATCAAATCAGATTGAACTATTGTAATTGTAGAACCAGTGTCCATCAATATGCCCATTGAGTCATGGCCGGTTTCTTTAAATAACGACCTTCTTTTCTCATTTGGCGCAGAGGGAGTATTCTAAACTGATGTTCACCTATAAGTCTAATCACTTTTTTCCAGTGACTGGTTGGTGCTTTGTAGTTCCTTTAACCGGATTTGACTTGAAGGTTTATCTGTACAGTATTGTATCATTGGCATACTAATAACTCTTGAATCTTTACAATCCTTGCTATAATGACAATTTTTCCCACATTTATAACATTTCCCTTCTTCTTACATCCTTTAAAAGGAGTTATGATTCCTTAAAGGCATTTATCTGAAGTTACTGGCAATATGTCTTTACAAGTTACACTTGAAACACCTATTATCTTGTACGTTATTTTCTCCATTCTGTGTAACTAGTTATGTAACATTTTACTATTACTCGATCTGATTATCTCATAATTTCAGTTGTTTATCTGCAACTTTAATCAATTCAAGTTTCATAGCCAACTGAATAGCTTCCTTTAAATATTTACACTAACTTTGCTTCATCCTAATTCACATATCCTTTAAATTAGTCACATGCCAATATATCTTCATTTGATATAAATAATCCTGGTAAGATAACTGGGGAAATCTTTCAAATACTCCACAGGTTTGACTAAGGTCTCTTACTTCTTCAGTAACTTGCTTTGGAAATTTGCTTTGTATACTTCTTTCTGGTGTACCACTCTGAACCTATTGGATAAGGCAGCTACCAATACTTGATAATTATGGCTCTCAGCTAGAAGGTTGCTTAATGATAAAGCTAGTTCTTTCAAATTGGCAGCAAGATGAATAGCCCAATGTTCGGTATTCCAACCTTTCAATATGGAAATTATTTCGAACTGAGCCTGATATACCTCTCATGATACCTTTCAGTCATAGACTAATGTTTTTGAATGGGCTACATTGTTGAATTGATCAGCTAAATCCTGGAACTTGACTGGATAGTGTCATGGTTGGAGTAGTCCATGAAAGCTCTGCAGTCACAGACAGCACAGTAGAACTCATAACAGATATCAACCAAGTAGATTCTTCTATTTGATGTTTAATAGTAAATGATGTTTTAGATTAGAACTCTCTGGCAGGTACAGAAAAAGATGTGGCTAGCTTGGTGTTGACATTTCCCAATTAATTTTTCAAATCTTTTATTCTGTCACTGATTTCATTTTTACTTCTTCGATTTCATCCTTACAGTCTTTCTGTACTTTGCTGACATCTTTTGCTTCTTCTTCAATTTTGTCAATACAGTCTCTCCGTGTTTTGTTTATGTTATTATGCATGCCTTCAAATTTGTTGTTATAATTCTTCTGTACATCCACAATAGCTTCTTGGTTCTCGTCTTGGATAAAATTATTATTTTTCTTAATTCTTCCTAATATATTAGCTCCCGCTAGGACAGCGGTAAGGCTTCAGATTTACGCTGCTCAAATCAGTGGTTCGATTACTTTCGGTGAACACAGCAGAGAGCCTGATGTGGCTTTTCCATAAGAAAAACACACACCCTTATATATTACATTTCTTTCATTTAACTTTTCACTCAAATTCATATCTCTATCTCTTGACTTTCTTTTAAATTTCTTCTTCTTCTTTCTTTAACTTTGTCTCCTTCTCCCAACTTTCTGTCTCTTTTTCTTGTTCTTTTTATTTTCTATCTATTTTTTATTGGTCTTCTTTTAACTCTCTGTCACGTTTTTCTAATTTTCTATTTTTTCTTCTTGTTTTACTATTAATTTATTGTCTCCTTCATGTAATTTTGTTTTTATTTCTTCTTGATCGTCTTTTGATTTTCTCATAATTTCTGGCAAATTTTTTATCTAGTTTTGTGCCCTTGTTCTATTTTATTTCCATTAAATAATCTTACTTCTAATACTAGTGTTGTAATGCATTCTATCTTTGTGTAAGTTCTATTAGATTATTTGGGTAAAGTAAAAGTCCATGTAACCATAACAAATTCATTTAGTTCTTGAATAGCGTTTGCAACAGTGAACGTCACTTTGACACAAAATACAGACCCACTTTCACAAACAGCATTCTATCAAAAATAATAATACTAATGTTTGCCTAACTTACATTTCAACAGAAATTCCTCGTTAATCGACAGCTCTCATTAGTAACACTGAGCTCACATATTAACTGACTGCTCTCTGTTTCTAGTACTTATATCATACCCTTGTTTCTAAACAGTAAATGAAATTACTATATTCTACAACGGCTTTGACTTTCATCAACTTTCTAAATGTGGCCTAGCATGGGCTGATGGTTAAGGCGTTCGACTGGCAATCTGAGAGACGCGGGATCGAATCCCCGTCACCGAACATGCTGGCCCTTTCAGTTGTGTGGGCGTTATAAAGTAACGGTCAATTTCATTATTCGTTGGTAAAATAATAACGTACGAGTTGGCGGTGGATGATGTTGACTAGCTGCCCTTCTCTATCACTTCTTTCTTTATTCATTCAGCATGTGTATTATGATTTTTTTATTCAATTCACAATTTCACAATACTTTACCCCTTCCTGGAAAATTTTCTGCGGTCGCCTATGAGCGCAAATAGCCCTCGCGTAGCTTTCAAACCAAACTTTCTAAATATTTGTAGCAAATTTATAGATTAAAAATATTGCCACGACATTCGTTTAACAACGTAACAGAAGGATCACCACCTTTTCTAAAAACGTCTTGTGGCCAATGAAAACCTATTGAATATATCCAACAGTGAAACGTTAGATGGAGTAAAATAGCAGGATAGTACCAATAGTACAACCGATAACTAATGTTCATAAAGATGCAAAATAATATGTTTAACGAATATCTGAAGCGTACAAAAAATAGCTGGAATATTTTGCTCAATTAGAATATAGCAATGTTAAATATAAAAAGAAAGAAAAATAATATACATATGTATCGTATATATTATATAGCGCCCTCTTTCCTCAGTAATCAAGCAGGTGGTAAGAAACGTGATTTAAGTGGAGATATAGGCTTAAGTTGGTGGTGTTTTTTTAGAAAAACATTTGGAGACTTTTCGCTTTGTCATTATCTTAAGCCTTAGGGTTCAATACGTAGTCTTGAATGATGGAAGTTGAATTGGGTTTAGTTATAGCTATTATTTGTATTTTAATTATTCTGTTTGGAACTGTATTTGCGTATTTGGTATATTCTGGTTTATTTGTGGATATTGAAGTAAAAGCGGGTAGTCCCCCTTTTGGAAGCCTTAATGTCGCTTACAAATATGCCAGAGGCCCATACAAAAACTGTGGAAAATTATTTACAGAAGTTTCTACGCTTGTGCCTGCTTTGAAATGCATTGGAATATACTATGATGATCCAGAGGAGGTAAATATACACATACTTTGATGAATGTTTAATTATTTATTGCTTTAAAAGTTATAATTTTGTATATACTTTAGTCTTTAATTTTAAACTTAACGTCTTAAGTTCTATTTCAAACTTCAAAGTAAGCTCTTGTAACTATTATTAGTAATTACTAAGTATTAGTATTAAACTATTTTGTATGAGTAATCTTGCACCTATCTTTCCTATGGGAAGAAAAATGGTACTTATTCCAGTTGCTCTAGGTGAATGACACAAAACAAGAGGTAGATAGAAGTAGAACTAAATGAACAATATTCATGGCCAACGTATACTATAGTTATATGGAACTGCAACTACCTGCACAAATAACAAATGTTGATAATTTGTCTCTTAATTATTAATACAAGGATGTAGAAAGCATGTATGTTTATGTAATACAACATAATAACCGTGCTGTCATTTCTGGTTGAAAATTCCTCATTGTATTAATCATGTAGTCAAACTTGATTTTTTGATCTGGCTCAAATGTATCTAAGCAATTTACCTAAGAATGGATTGATTTGGCTTTAGTTACAAAACAAATAGCATACTGACAATAAGGGATTATTTAGTCATTTGACAGTTTAAGCCTGCCACTGCATACTCACCCTTAAGAAAGTAAACATTTAAATCCACTCTATCATAAATGTTTGATTCCTCTCTTAAACTTGTGTCAAATGCTGACCTCCACTACTTCCAATGGCAACTTGTTCCATTAACTTTAAGTCAGTCACTTTGTCAAGAAAAATTAAATTGTCATAACAGCTCCTTGCATTTTTGTTAGGTCATAAACTTGTGTCTTCTTTATCTATTAGTATTAATATTACTTTGATTAGTGTCATATAAGATAATCAGTTAATCAGAATTACATTTAAATTAGTTAGTGTCACAAATATAATCAACTAATTGAAATTAATGTTCCTGATTATTACTGTTATTGATTATTCCAACCATCCAAGTAATCAGAATATTGCCACATATTGAGCTACATTGATGCCTGTTGTTCTTATGTATTTTGCTTGGCCTAAATAATGTAGCTTTAACTTAATATCAGTGATTGTTACAAACATAACCAGTGACATTTAAGGTAAGACTGCTTTAATAAAGAATAGTTTTGGCAAGTTACGTTCATTATTCCTTATTGTACACTTAACTGTGTTTATCAAAAATTACTAGATATGAACTAATCGCAGTCTAACAGTATGTAACAATGTTAAGTTGTTAACCGATTTACGAGTAATTATAGCTAATTATATTAGTTCTTTTGTTTTTAGTTACAGCAAAGCTACTGAGACTATCTGCAACCTTCCCTAATTTTAAACTGCAACCAGAGGGAAGGAAGCTGGCTACCAGTACCCACTGCAACTCTTTGGCTACTCTTTTTAACAAACACATTTGATGACACAAGTTATTGATTTGGTAACCATTATAATTACTGAACCATGCTGGCCAGGACACGTTATAATATGTTGATCAATCATAATCATTGTTAAATAGTAGCCCATGATTTGGCCATGTGTGTTGCCAATTGTTTGCCTTCCCTCTGGACATCAGTTCAAAATAAAGGATAGCAGTACATAACCTTTGTAGCTTAATACTAACAACTTCTTGCTTAAAAACTTGTAATGCTTTTGTTAATAATTTTCTTAAGTTTTTTTATGCTGAAGATAGAATTAGAAAAAAATCACAGACATTTTTAATTGCAGATTTTTTTTTCTATATTACCATGATTATAATGTTTCTAATAATACTTTGTTTTCTATGTTACGAGTCATTTTAATCTCTGGAAAGAAGCCCTCTAGTATTATCACAAGTTTTCTTGACAATTTGTAAATGTTGTACTGTCTTTAATTTTGAAGGATTGGAGTAATTTTTTTCACTGAATTATATATCAAAATTTCTGTTAACTGCTAACTACCAGGCAAATGTTTCAAAAGCTAGTTGATTGACAGAGGTGGAAGCAGTTGGTAGACTTAATCAATTACCTATAAGCACTGATTACATCATAAACTAAATAATAAATTGGAATTATAATTAAATTGATTAATTAAAATTAGTGTTTCTGATTATTACTATATTTCTTTTATTACAACAGTTAATCAAAAATTACAGTTAAGTCATTTGTTATGACAGTAGTCAGCTAATCAAAAATGGAGTTTCTGATGTCTTCGAGTAATCAAAATATTGCCACCAAACTTGTTTGTCATTTCTTTGTTAAGTCAAAGCTACTAAGGCTGTCTGCCACTGTCACTGATTTTGAACTGCTGACTTAAGGGAAGACAACTGGCTGGTAGCACCCAATACCAACTTTTTTTACTTGTACGTTCCATGCTTTGAGGAACACTGTACTAATTGAATATAATTGATTGATGGAACTGTTGACTAGTGAACACCACTAATGCCCAGCTCTAAGGTGGCTCAGTCTAATACAGATAAAATCTTTCTTTTTATTATTAAGAGTTGCAGGCTAGCATGTGAAAAATATAATTATGACAAAGTATAATATTAGGAAGATAGTAAATTAAATGTAGTGGCTTAGGATTAATGTGCTTTCACATCAGAACATTTTAAGTTAGATACAGAAAATTGTTTATTTTGTGAAATGTTTTTGGATAGAATTTGAAATGCCATGGGTGATGTCTTCATTTAAACTGTAAGTACTGCATTCAAACAAGATGTAGCTTTACTAAAAGACATTAATTCTGAGCTGGTTAAGAAAAAATTGGGAAGTTTAAAAAATGATAAAGCTTTTGGGCCAGATATTATTTCCCCTAGGGTTTTGAAGAAGGTTAGAGATTGGATATGTGAGCTCTAAAGAAGTTATAATTTCATTGTACAGGTCACTGGTTAGGCCACATTTGGAATATTGTGTTCACTCTTGGGTTTCTTACCTTAAAAAAGACATTGAATTGTTGGAAAGGGTTCAGAGAAGAGTTACTAGAATGGTGCCTGAGATGGAGGGGTGTCATATGAGGAGAGGCTGAAATCCTTCATTGTTTTCTCTTGAAAAAAGGAGAGTTTGGAGGGATCTGATTGAGGTGTTTAAGATTGTAAAGGGAATCGATAGTTTTAAGGCATCATCTTTTTTCATATTTAACAGTGAGAAAAGTTGGACTAGGGGACACACACATAAAATTTGGCAGGATAGAAGTCGTCTTCAGCTAAGACAGTTTCATTTTTCTAACAGAGTGGTTGGCCTTTGGAATGGGTTGCCTTCGGATATTGTATAAGTAGTAAATTTAAGTGAGTTTAAGAAAAAACTTAAGTATATGAAGGATATCGGCTGACTTTAAGATTTTTTTTTTTAATTTGGTATAGAGGATGGAACAGCAAAGATGGACCAATAGGTCCCATGTTGCCCCAAAACGTTATGTTGTTTTATTTAGAAAACATATATGAAAACAAATGCTTCAGAAATAAACATATACGAAAACAAATGCTTCAGAAATAAACATAAATTGAAAACAAAGGACAGATTAACCTTGCTTTTTATAATTAATTCTGAGTGTAAAGAACAGCATCATGCATTTATGTTCTCACCTTCAGTTCAGTTTATATGCATTTGGAGAAAGTAATATGTTACTGTCAGTAAAAGTTTCATAACTCTGCTGTTCCTTTGTGGGTGATCATTAACACATAATCATGAAGAAATTGTGCCAAAATTATAGGACTAATTACAATAAATAATATCCACATATCTGTAGATCAAGTCTACGTTGTCATCATAGTTATGTATAGTGATAATGGCCGTTTCATTAATAAAACAACCAAAATAAATTAGTTTTTTTGCATGCAATTTTTTCTCCATTTATATGTGTAGATTTATCAGATACTTAAGAGTTACGAGCATAAAAGTATCATGCAGTGTTTTGTGTGGTGAGCAGTAAAACAATTAGTAACAGGTCACTGAGACTGGCAGTGGTTTTTCCTTACAAAAAGGCTGTATATTATACATCTCACTCACACACACACACACTGAGAAGAATCTTTACAAGCTTTATCACATGAAGTCTAAGAACAATTATTTTTAACAAAGTTTTGTGAGAAATTGTGGAGAGAAACCCATGGAACAACATTAATTGTATTTTCAGCTTACTATAACTTGTAGTTGAAGATGTACATCATATTAACTGAAGGGTAGTTCGAAATTATCTTTAAAAACAAAATTAAGCTGAAAATAGGAAAATTAGTCTTGTGTGAGAATAGTTGATTAGTTTAATATAACTGAGTAAAGAGTGATAATTAATCAAGTAACAAAAGTCCACTAATCTCCCAGCTTTAGTAGTTAGGACATCACTGATGATTTAAAAGCCCCCTTCGTGTCCCATAATTTATAATAAAGACTGTTTTTGTACAAGTTAAATTCTGAAAATATATGTATAGCAACATATATTTTCACAATATGCTTAGGAATACAGAGAAATGCATGACAATGTATCTGTCAATACTAAAAATTATATTTAGTGAAAGTATTGAATGAAGTTGCTGTCTAACTGATAAAGTCAGTCAAATAAACCTTAGTGAAAAGTGTCCATTATGGATGTGCAGTGGGAGCACTATCCCATATTAGGAAGCATGAAGTAATTTAAGTTGCACTTTGATTTAGTTAGAATTTCGAGAAGACTCTTGTACCATAGTAAGACTATCTGAAAATAGGTTAAGAAAATAGGAAAATTAGTCTTGTGTGAGAATAGTTGGTTAGTTTAATGTGATTGAGTAGAGAGACTGATAATTAATCAAGTAAAAAATTCCACTAATCCCCCAGCTTTAGTTAGGACATCACTGATAATTCAAAAGGCTCCTTCATGTCTCATAATTTATAATAAAGAATTTTTTTTGTGTGAGTTAAATTCTGGAAATAGGTTAAGATTCCAAACATATGTAAGTATCACATCTTGCATCCTGGAAGTTAAAAGAATTAGTGTTGAAATATTTGGTAATGTATCAATATTTTATCTGTTTCTCTGAGACTTTCATTATTGACTGGTTTAAGTTAACAACAGAAGTAAAAATCAAGTATGACCCTTTAATGGTGGTGTGTAAAGCTTGTAAAGTAAATATCTAAAGTTAAAGAAAAAAAATCTCTTTCCAGTTTGTTATAAATTAACAAGCTATTGACTTCACACTTGTGTAGTGATGGATCTAAATGTTATTGAAAAGGGCAATAATGTACAAATTTTGTAAACCTGTGTGATGAAAAGAGTCCTTGTTTACATTGTTATATGTTGAACTTGGTTTTTCCTTCCAGGTGGAGCCACTAAGCCTTCGCTATGCTGTAGGGGCTGTAATGAATGATGGCAAGAATACCGAAGATGATTCTAATTTTGCCAGGAAAATTTTGCAGGAAAAAGGTTACCAGTTTGTCACACTTCCACCAGTGGATCATGCCGTTATGACAACTTTTCCATACAAAGGCATAATTTCTATAATGATAGCCATTATAAGAGTCTACCCAAGGCTAAAGAATTATGTCATGGTTTGTAGAGTTTTAGAACAGTTGAGAACATGCTGAAAATACATGCAACTTGATACAATACATTATTTTTTTTTCTTTACACCAAAACAGATTGAAGTATAAATTTTCTATTTATATATTAAATAACATTACTTTCAGTTTTTAGTTTAACAGCAGAAGTGATGGCAAGAATTAAGTATAAAGAAAACACACAGAATGAGATGAAGATTAGTGTAAATGACTAATTATTTGATAACTAGTTAAGTTTTTAAGTTTTTTCTTGTCTGGTTTAAAATGTGTGGCAATAAACTCTAGATTAACTAGCAAATGATAAAGTGTGTGTTATTGTAATTTATACTATTTCAGAACTGTTACAATCTCATTTCATATGGAAAAAAATCTCAGTTTTTACTGCGTAAATCTGGTAATGCTGATAGTCCTATTTGTAAGAAGTGAGTTGAAAGCTTGCAAGAAAAGTGAGGTTAAAATGTTAGGTTCTTAAAGAAAAGGGGAGGAAATTTACCTTTGCAATTTGATTTTTAAGAGAAAATAAAAGCAATTTCTTTATATTGAAAAAAAAACACTATTATAGCTTAAAAAAGTCTTGTATCAAATGATAGAAGTTATTTTAGTGTGTGTGAAGAGTTAAACAAAAAATTTAGCATATTTAAAGTGCTATTAGAATTATCTGTAAAAATGTTAGAAGCAGAAGGCTTGATTGCTCTTAGAAGGTGGTACTGACTCATGGTTAAATTATGATAATGTGAGGTAAGAATGTTTTAAGTTTAAACAAATGAGAGGTGGGATGGCTTTTGTTTGTCAGAAATTATCCAAATACTTATAAGAGAGAGAGAGATGTTGAAGTTTGGTGATAATGTACCATGTGTATGGGCTAAGTTGTTAAATTGGTAGTAGGAAAATATAGTTGTTGACACTTTGCAGGCTTCCTTATCAAGAAATTGAAATTTTTAGGAATATATACACCGTGTGATTATGCTGTTAATAAAAGTGGTCTTATTGTTGTGGGAGAGTTCAATTTTAGGAACAGACACAAGAGACTTGGTAGTTCTTCAGTGTGATAAGAGGTTTTCTAACTCAGCATGTTAATATCATTCATAATTGAATAGCCAGTAAATTAGTTAAACGTATAGTTGTAATAGTATTAGTAACACCCTACCACTTCACACAAGTACAAGCTTAAAACACATACAGTACCAGCTAAACTGATTCACAAGCTTATTATAAACAAGTATTTTGTTGAAAAGTACATCCCGATCTAGATTTCCAAAGCTGTAACCTAACAACCATAAAATTCCAGATTGTATTTACAACCTTTACTCTGCACTGCTTAATCAACGAGAGGGAATTTTCAATAGCCACAGCTGTAATTAGATCTCAAATTAGAGATGGAGCTATGAGCTAAAAGTTTGTACTTGAAAAAAAAAAACTTGGAGCTATTCTGTGAGCTGCAATGTTGTGGCTAAAAATGTGGAGGAAGTCTCTACTTCTGATTCAATTTATTTCAAAATGTTCTGAGTTTCAGAGAAAACAAGGCATAAGGCTTAAATCTCTCCCCATCACTTTAAATCAAGTGTCATTTTAGTACCCCATGTTGATAATCCTACCTATCATAAGTATACTGTAACAGTTTCATTTTGCATCCAAATCAAGCCATTGTTGTCAAGGTGTAACAAAATGTTGCAATATTTTTTTTCTTAAGTTAAAAAATATATATATATATATATTATCAGTTATTTCAAGTTCTCTTTTCATTCAGAACTAAGTACTTAGCAGAAGGCTTTATAGGTTTATCAACACTGTTGCTGTTATTAAACTAGAAATAAGCCCTTTTCAGTTTTATTTTCTTCAAAGTTTCTAACATCCCCAATTGAAACTTGTAATGTTGTAACTGTTTTAGTTATTCTCAGAAATATGTATTCCAGATTATTTCAAAGTTGGATAGATAAATATATGTGGAATTTCATTGTTATTGGGCAGTTAGTTAATTAAATTAATGTAAATTAAAATCCATCTTCTATGTAAAAACAAAAAATTGTAGTCATTGTTTTGAAACATAATGATGCTATTAATAAGTTTTTGTAGACAATGGCTGTTGTATTATGTTTTACTATGAAATTTTAATTTTCTATAAGATCAGGAGTTGTATGCTTATCCAAAACGGTTATGTTGAAATTTAAAAGTATTGTTCTGAACAAGGATTGCTGTGTTAAAGAATATATGATTTAGAACATTAATTTTCTATAGGACAAAAAACTATGTGCTCATCCGATTATGGAGATATATGATGGGCATGAAATACTGTTTGTGGCTCCCCTTGCACGTCAGGAAGAGTTCTATGTGGGTGAAGCCCTTCAAGAGAGTGAAGAAGAGGCACATTCTGACCAAGGTATCCAGGCTGATCTCGACCAAGAGGATGAACAACCTCAATTAGAAGAACCCTCTTATGGACCAAAAACTGATCAAATGGCTGCTGGGGAAGGGAACACTTCAGAAAATGTTGGTAATGTGAGAGTTGCACATGGTGAGGGAGATAGTCAGAAGGAGGCAGGCAGTGGTGCCAGTGGCTCTTCTGTTAGTACCACATCTTCCTTTGAAGAATTGCATATGGAGTCATGAAAAAGGAAGTGGGCTATGACTAATTTACAGACGTACTAAGCTATTACTACCATTTTCTTTTTATGATTAGTTTATATATTATTGTAAGTTTCAGTGACGAATTACATAAAATATTACTCCTACAGGAACATCCAAACTTCTTTTTTTTTTTGCAAGGCTAAATAAGATACAGATAAGTTTTTCCAAAAATACATACCTCCACTAACACTAATAGCTATTTCTCGATCTTCATCTTTGCTATTTAACATTCTGTTCGCTTGCACCAGTCTTTATATACCCCACTCCACTGCCCTCAACAAAATCTAATTTGGAAACTTTACACCGGTCCTCACACTACCTCTATGCAGGTACTGTATATAAGCACTGTATGCAGACAATAAAATCACTTTTTCTCAACAAAGTGCTTTCATTCAGACCAATGTTTTTGTGATTTAAATTTTTTTAAGTTTTCACTTTCTAATAATCAGGAATTCTTTGTTTTGTTATCCAGAGATATATTTCATTGAATTTGTTTTTTTTTCCTACAAATATATTAAAAAAAAAATTGGATATTAATTCCCATATAATAGTTTCAAGAACAGAGGCTTCTCAGCCTTTGTTATCTTGTAGTGATCATCAGTTTGGGGGTGGGGGTGGAGCCACTCTCCGTGGAAGCTGTCCATGACCTGATTCAGGGTGAGATCGAATCCTTCATGGAGCTCGGGGGTATCTCGCTGGGAGGTGCTGATTTGAATTTTCATTCTAAAACAGGATATTGTGGGGAGAATTTAGACTCCCTGTCTCTTTCTTTCACTAGAGCTTTCTCTGTGATCAGCCACCTTCTGCCCCTTTTTTTCTGCAGCTAGTTACACGTGTTTGTGAAATTTTGGAGATGCAACCAGTTGCTTTTGAGTCTCCCCTGCATTGTTTTCTTATCGTTATCAAGGGGATTACTTAGTTTTCCTTCTCCTGATATTGCTGTGCATGCATGGAGGTTTGCAACACAATTACATGAGGGTATCGCTATGCCTTCCCCCCCTTCTCGTTTAACTGAACAACATTCACTGGTGTATCATCATCAGGATGATATATATTTGGACACCCAAAGGTTGGATCTGTTATTGGATGTATAGAGTGACAGGTACGAACCTGTTATCTCTCTTAACAGGTCACAATTTTCACAGAATCTTTTGACTCTTACTACTGTTTTAAGATACATTTCTTCCCTTCAACTTTTGTCTGAAGCATGTCACCAATCGCCTCAACAATTTGATGCCAAACTGGGCCATTTATTGGTCACTATTATGACACGTGTGTCCTCTTCAGGATTTGCCTAGGTGTCGTGGTTGGTCTGTTGCTGTGACTTGTTGAGTCGTGATGAATTTTGGAGGGTATTCACTTACCTTCTTCTGCCGTTCGAGATTTACCAGAAATGCCTTTTCTTTGGCCTTATTTATTTGCTGGAATTCCAGAATCTTTAGAAGCCAGAGTTGATACAGCATGTTTGCAATCTTCTTTATTGTCTTTGGCTGCTCGACCCTATTCTACTTCCACTTGTACTCCTGCATGTTCATTCCCTCGTTTTTCAAGGCCCCCCTCCTTCCACTCTTCATTCCATTGGTTCTCTTAATTGTCTCTGTCCTTTTTCTCAGGAGATATTTTGCAGGCTGGTTGTTGAACTTCTCTCAACACATTCATATCTCATCACCTTCACAATCTGACAGATTCCTCTTCGAAAGGACTCCGTGTTCCCCCTGTGGCTGTGTTGATTACCTCTAGTAGGTTTTAACAGGATGGTGAGTAACATGTTCCTTTATTTTCTAGGGTCCCTATTGATTTTTTCTTTTGGGATTTCACTCAGTGGCGAGTGTTGCCCAGTCGGGTATGCTTGTATTTAAATTCCTGGTTGCAGTGGGCACTGTCGAGATGGAGGTGTTCCATAAGACCATCTGGATGCAATTCTGGATGATGATATCATATTACAATATTCCTAATAGACTGTTACTCATGGACTATCATGAGTAAAGCTAAAGGGGGATTTTGCCAGTCCCTGCTGATCTTGGGGCTGAATCAGTCGAGATCAGTTTGCTTTTAAAAATTAAGGGACATGGACTCTCCAATGCTTATGTCCCCCTCCCCCTTACTTCTACTCGAGTCCTTACCACACCCATTTCCCAGTTGGTTTAGGTGGTGTACAGAGGATTTACCTTTGGAGTGTTGAGTTTTCTCCACTCTTGGAGAAGAGAGCGAAGTTGGAGACCCTCCTACCTGGGTCTCTGGAAGTTTTTCAGAGATGTTAGTAGGAGAAGCACAAATCTACCCGGGAGTATACTTGTAAAGCCAGTTTAGATTTGATGCTTAGCTATCCAGTGGGGGGTGATTGGACCCTTTTATGAACACTGTCAGGTCTAATGTTGTTCATGCAGGAGTCAACTATCTCCTCGTAAATCTGAATGTGACATAGTCCCATCTTTGGTCTTTAGTGGGACAGTGTTCTACATCCTCTCCCTAACTCCATGGGTAAGCAGAATTCTCGTTGCACATTTGGTGGGGGAGTAAAGACAACTGTTTGTAAATCCCGACAGGATGAGTTCTGGACTTTGATGAAGAGTGGCATATGATCCCGTCAATCCAGACCTGAGATGTTGCCTTTTGGACTTCTTCAGATTTATCAGATGGATTGTCCATTTTGGTGTTGCTTGCTTTCTTTCTTTCATAAATCTGGGAGTACGAAATGCATCATTCTGTGTTTACTTGTAGGGATCCTAACACAAAGATGTATATATCTGTGGTCTAAGTGCCCTGGCCATCAACGTGGGATATGGGTACTATGACCCTTTAATTCCAACCAGAGTTGTGGAAACTTGGCTGTTTGGTCGGAGTTAGACCATCATACTTGTATTATATTCCACACTTTTCAGTTTTCTGTAGTTCTGGGTGAAGAGCACACCCCTGTTCTGAATGTAGTGCAGTGTTCCCCACTTTAATACTACTTCTCGTGGTACATATTTGTTCTCTGCAGACGGTTTCTGTATGATCTCTATCCTCACCGGTCCCTCCACCTTCTCAAAGTGGGATTCTAACTATTAGAATATTGCCCACTTTAATACTACTTCTCGTGGTACATATTTGTTCTCTGCAGACGGTTTCTGTATGATCTCTATCCTCACCGGCCCCTCCACCTTCTCAAAGTGGGATTCTAACTATTAGAATATTGCCCACTTTAATACTACTTCTTGTGGTACATATTTGTTCTCTGCAAACTGTTTCTGTATGATCTCTATCCTCACCGGCCCCTCCACCTTCACAAAGTGGGATTCTAACTATTAGAATATTGCCCACTTTAATACTACTTCTTGTGGTACATATTTGTTCTCTGCAGACGGTTTCTGTATGATCTCTATCCTCACCGGTCCCTCCGCCTTCACAAAGTGGGATTCTAACTATTAGTGTAGCAGAGGTATGTACATTTTGGAAGTTACCATTTGCCTAAACTAAAAATGTATTTCCAAACATACTTACCTCTGCTGACACTCTCCCTACCTTCCTCCCCTCTAAGAGCCAGTGTTTAATGACCGAAATGTGGTTAGTCTCGAGAAAGTGATTTTATTGTCTGCATACAGTGCTTATATACAGTACCTGCATAGAGGGAGCGTGAGGGTCGGTGTAGAGTTTTGCAAATTAGATGTTGCCGAGGGCAGCCAAGGTGGGGTATATAAAGACTGGAGCAATGTTAGATGGCAAAGATGAAGATTGAGAAATAGCTTTTAGTGTCAATGAAGGTAAGTATGTTTGTAAATTATGGGATGAAAAGACTCGTGTAGAGATGAGCTACAAAGATAGATTTTCTTATAAGTGCTTGAAAAATCAAATTATAAAAGCAAACTCTGATACTGCTACAAACCTCTGTTATGAGATCCGTGGTAAATTATTTTTATTATTGTTTACATGTCTTTAACTATAATTTCACTTGCCTGTCACTTAATGAAGTATTCTGAAGTTCCCATCGTATGTCTCTGGAAATACACACGCACATTTATACAATTCATTTTTGGTCCAAATCTAAAGTAACTTGATGTGCAACAGTGAAACAATGTACTTGCAGTAGGTGGTAACAATGATTCTTCACAGAAACTTTCACTTGTATATAAGTCTTTCATAAATGTGGTGGCAAGTAGATAATCTTGAAAAAGTTCAATTTTATATAATCAGTTACTTTT
The DNA here is from genome assembly GCF_000517525.1 of Limulus polyphemus. Lineage (NCBI taxonomy): Eukaryota > Metazoa > Arthropoda > Merostomata > Xiphosura > Limulidae > Limulus > Limulus polyphemus. The sequence goes on from NW_013666410.1 coordinate 95,690, forward strand.
AACATTGAACAATGTGAATTTATTTGAGTATCTGCTGTAACTAAACTGGATTCTCTTCACAAGATAACATTCAGATGGTAGTATATATATTACTGTTATATCATTGAAAAAAAATAAAAAAATACAAACTGCTTTACTGTTATGGATTTAATCTAATACTTTTTCAGTTTCTTATCAATACAGTATGTAAATTTTTTTACAAGAACTTTATCCAAGTAGTAGAGACCTGCATTTATGCTTCATAGAGTTATGATTATATTATCAGACTGGGTACTTAACTGAATGTTCTGTAATGGTAGATAACATTACCATGTTGTGGTGGTGTTTATATGTATAAGTACTATTTAGTATTTGTCAACAGAAAATTGACTAACAATAGAAAGGAAAGCAAATTACAGTGAATGATTAATTTGCTAAAAACTACTTGCATATTTCTTGAGATGCATAAGGTTTGTGCAGTAAATACCTGAAACTCGTTCATTTCTGTCTGGAATAATTTGTCATACTAATATATTTTTAGCTATTCTTTTTTTATATAAAGACCAGGACTTTCTCAAAAGACATTTAGATCAATTTTGATCAAAATCTTCACAGCATCGATTGTTTTAATCTTGTAGTCTACAAGCTACAACAAAAACCTGTAATTGAAAAATGTAGCAAGACAGTTTTCGTGGTTGAATTTGACCTTTACAAAGTCATGATCCTTACAAACTCAGTCCTTCATGTATGAAACAACAAAAAGAAACAGAACAGTATTAACAAGCTTACAACAATGGACCATTTTGTACTTCAAGATTATTTCTAAACACCTATCCTCAAGAAGCAAAAAAGTAAAAACTAAGCCAACTCTTTGTTTTCAAGGAAATAATCAATCTCCCCCTTAAATTGTAAGATCATGGCCTCCACTACTGGCAACTTATTCCATAAGCTAATTACCTTTAGAAAAATAAAACTATCTGCTTTTCCAACTCTTAAACATGTTTCATCTCATACTGTTATCTTTGGAATGTTTCACAAAAAATAGTAGAGGAATTTATCCATTCCTTGGATAATCTTGTAAACTTTAGTGAGATCCCCTATTACCCTTCTTTTCTTAAAAGAAAATAAGTAAAAAAACATAACGTATCCATATAAGATAACCCTTCCATTTCGAGAATCATCCTAATCCTAGTTGGACTCCTCTGAACCCTTTCCAAGTAAATTAGTATTTTCTAGGTAAGAAGACTAAAATACACAGTTTTCTACATAGGAACTTATGCCATGAGTTATGAAATTTATAAAACAGCAAAATAGTTTAATAGTTTTCATTATGAATGACAGATAAAACAGGTTATGCATGTGGGACATCACAATTTGAATTATGAGTATAATTTTGATGGGAACAACCTTAACAGTGTTATGGAAGAAAATACCTTGGTGTGCTAGTTGATTGGTGTCTTTAGACACCCATGCTATTGCTAGTGGCAGAACAGAAAGGACTTCACATTGTATTTATAGAAATATAAAATGCAAGTATAAAGCTTATAATGTTACTGTGTAGGTCATTGGTTAGGCCACATTTGGAGTACTGTGTTCAGTCTTGGGCTCCATACCTTAAAAAAACATTGAATTGTTGGAAAGGGTAAAAAGTAGGGCTACTAGGATGATACCTGGGATGGAAAGATTGTCATATGAGGGCATGTTAAGATCCCTGAACTTGTCTTCTTTAAAAAAAAAAAATAAGAGAGTAAATATGATTGAGGTATTTAAGATTGTTAAGGGCATTGGTAGTGTTAATGGCTCATCCTTTTTTGTAGTTAATGATGAGAATGGTAAGACTAGGAAAGACAAATATAAATTTTGGCAGGGTCAGAGTTATCTTCAGCTAAACAGCTGCTTTAGTTTAACAGGGTGGTTGGCCTTTGGAATGGGTTGCCTTCAGATGTTGTAGAAGTAGTTAATATAAATGAGCTTAAGAGAAAGTTTGGTAAAAATTTGAATGATACAAGCTGGCTTTGAGTTTTTTTAGTGTTTAATCTAGTGGATGAGATGGCCTAGATGACCAAATTCCCTTGTTGTCTTTGGTGTTAGGTTTTGTGTATTATGTAATTATAATACCCTTTAGAGAAATCTGAAATATAGTTCTCACATTTCAGTATTTTGTGGGCTGTAGCATGAAGTTGATGTTGCTTCTGTTTAGTGTATTTTGTAATATTTCAAAATTGTAACTACAGTATATAACACCCTGGAAGGTATGTCTAACATGATGGATTTTAATGTTGTACAGCTGCTGAGCAGACTATAATTTAGGCATGTTATTGTGAGAAAGATTAAACAAAGAAAACTTACATAGTTTACAAGTAAATGAAGACTGTATTTATGCTTGCTGCAAAACAATTACATGTATGCTAATGGGTCTGCTTTGAAACAGTATTGGATTTACAATGAAATGTATATATTTTGTTAAATTATTCTATAATAAAATGTTGAGATGGAAGTAAATTGCTAAATGTGAAATGACAAAGTGCTGGTGGATTTAAAACCAAGTGCTCATATCAGGTTAATGAATAGCTTATTTCTTTACTTATTTTTATAGTGTTATCTTTTGCATTGTCTAGAGTTTAAAACAAAATTTGGGAAATGAATTACGGGGTGATATTCACCAACTTCAAAAATTTGACCAACATAATTACAAGTTTTTATTAATTATTTTTATTTTTTGTGATATATGATAATTTTTTCCTCTGGTATTATGGTTTTTGTTTTGAGAAGCAAATAATAAAGAAAAATGCTGCTCGAAGTATTGGTATTTGGGCTTTTAAGATCATTTTTATGTATGTGAGATAAAACTGTGTTTACATGCTAATAAAGATTGGTTTTCAAATAAACTAGCTTCTCTATTCTGATATTAAATAAAGGTGAACATGGATGTATTTATGCTGTGGATGCATTTTGGATTAGCTTAACTTATAAATTTACAGATACAATGTATGAGGCTTAACTGCTGATGACAAATTAAAATGTAGTGGCCTGAGTAAGTATCATGGCAGACTGTGAATCCTATGATTGTTAATTGGTGACCCATTGTACAAAATCACTTCCCACTGTGTGACAATGGATGCATTATAGCAGTGATGGTCAAATTCTACTATTTGTTTAAAATATCCCAATAGTTGACATTGGGTGATGTTGACTACTTGCCTTCTCTTTAGCCTGTCAAATCAGAATTAGGGACACTAGTGCAGATAGATTCTATGTGTATTTGCCTTAAACCAATCTGTCTAATTTATTAATCAAAAGTTTTTAGAATTTTGCTTTTAGACTGTGAAAAAAGCTGATGTAACTTGCTAGCTGAACCACTGATAAAGATGTGATATTAGTAGTAATATGAAATTCATTAAATAACATTGACTTTTTTAGTGTATTTATGTTTTTATTTAGCTGTTATACTTCTATATTGTTTACACTGTGAAAGAAGTATAGCTTTTCCATTGAAATTTGGTATCTTGGAATCATGTAAGTTAATAGTTACTTATTTGTAATAAAATGCTTATGTCACAATAATAAAGCTTTACATGAGATATACTTGGAACAGTGTATGTCTGTCTGTATATGTTAGGGTGGTTCGTATTTCCAGGTAAACTTTCAGGTTAAAAATTTTAAAGCTCTCGCCCCCTAATTTTGTTCCAATGAACAAAAAACATTAGATGTCAAACATCATCCATTTAGGATGATATTTACAAGTTGTTAAGTGATGTAGAAGTTCTAGACTGCAGTGGACTGGTATTGCATGTACTATGTGATATGAAAACATTTGTTATGTATTATAGATGATTTATTTAAAGTACATTATTTTATTGCATGTACAATAGTATAATTACATGATTGTATGAATTTGGTGTAGTTAGTCACTTTTATATTAGTTTTGTTTCCTTTTTGCTGTGAGAAATGAGTCTTCTATGATTCTGCACAACTTGAAGGAGGAATTCTTTCTATCCTTTCTTTGTTATGATGACATTATACTCCTCTATAAGGGCCACATCCCTTTCAGCATTGTCATTTCCCCCATTCAACTGTTTAACTATCTGCCTCCATACAGCTCTATCTGAGCTCTATTGACTCGGGGTCATAATCCAGAAATCCATATGGAATTTTGAGGCACCTGGAAAAGTTTGTTGTGTTCTTTGTGTCAATCTTCAATTGACTTGTCATTAGACTTCCTAATATTCAGCTGGATATGCATTGGAGGTTCATCCATGCCTTCCTTCTCAGATAGTGCCTTTACCCTTGCTTGTTTTATTCCTGTGGATACAGCTGAATTAAAGAATGCCAAACCAATCAGTTCCTCATTGAGATACCTTAGATGTCTAGCATGTTTTTGACAGGTAAGTTTTGAAAGAGGAGAATTAATTTTCTTATACTTAACAAGACATTGTAGGAAGTTCATATCATTGCAAGGAAAAGAAATGGCATCAGGAGCAGTGAACCATGCCCTAAGAGAGAAACAACAAAGATGCAGGTGTCATGAAGGCCTCTCTTCACAGCCATTGAGCTTAAACTATCCCATAAACATCCAGGTTTTGAGGGCATATAATGCCTTGGCCATTTATCATGCATGATGCAGTGCTACAAATTGAACTCCTTGAGGAGTGATGTCACCAAGAAAGGTTATGGCGAGTTCAAAAAGCTCATGACAATTGTTTCTGGGTTGGCCGACCTGAAGTTTTCTTGTATCAAACTCAGTGACACTATCCTTAGCTTCCTCTATGGCTTCTGTCACTTCATATTAGTCAATTGCAGTTTCATAACTGGATTGGTTAATGTATTTCTAAGATTGCTAGATCTGGACCAGAGAAAAGCCCAATATGGTGTTTGAAAACACATGCCAGGACAAGTTCGAAATATTGTTCAGAATATACCAGTATTAAAAAGTGACAGTGTGGATTATTTGTATATGGAATGTTCTTGAACATTCTGAATAATGTGGAATACAGTGGAATATTTCAGAATATGCTACATTATTTCAGAATATGAAGAAATAATGTGAGCTACAAGGTAAAATCTCACCTACCTTGAGAAACCCCTAAATACTATACAGTATGGATAACATTTGGTATAAATTGCTTATTTATATATTGAAACAAAATGAGGGGGTAAGTGAGGGTGTTGTAAATCAAAAATTAGGACCCCTCTAGTGTAAATACACACACACACACGTGCACATTTTAATGTATACAGAACAGTAAACCCTCAGAATTTCACAATGATAATTTAAAATGTACATCAAACATTGCAAAACTTATGGAAACAACTTTAAAAATTATACAGCATTTATTATAATTTTTTGTCCCTACAGGAAAGAAAAAAGTTATATCTGAAAATCTATTGCTTCAACAAAGATCAAGGTCAGTGAAATGGGTATACATTAATGACTGTGTTTCTAGAGTAAGATAAAGTATTTATTGATCACTTACAGCATTTTTACCTCACAAAATGTAATTATTTAGAAATTATCGTCAAGTGAGATATTCACTAAACATTTAAAGTGAGTTTACAACAGAAAATTTCATGGGAAATAACTTGATGCTCAAAGTTTACTCCTACACAAGATGTCAAAGAAACAACGTAAAGTCTGTTATAACTTCATGGGCTAAGTTTACTTCAACACTCCCGCTGGCTTGTTCCCGATATTTCAATCACCTTATATTTAAGGGTCCTCTGGTGGAACATTGGTAAGCCTGGATTTAAAATGCTAAAATCAGGTTTCCTATTCTCTTAAATGGACACATCAGATAGCCCGATGTGGCTTTGCGATAAGAAAACACACACGTTCATGGGTGAATAAATTAAAGTGGGATGAATGGTAATTATTTGTACAGGTGATGTTGATATAAGTAATAAAAGACTTGTATCTAGATAATGAGGATAAAGATAAGAAGTAAAGTGGGTATCATAGGTATTTGTATGGGTACAATTAGAATATAGCAATGAAAGGGGGTGGGAATATTTGTTGTTTGTGAGTGCATTTGGTATGAATATCGAGAGACTTGGTAATTTTCTCATTTGAATAGACATGGTAACGATAAATATATAAAATAGGATGGAAATGAGGATAAATAAAAATATTAAATATAATAGTTGTAGATACAGTGAGAATAAATAAAAAAATATAATAGTTATATCTGTACAGTGAGAATAAATAATCCAAAATGTTGAGAATGTTTATATGGGCAACAATAAAATAGTATTGTGGTATTTGAAAAAGACTATGAATTTTTATCTTTTTCTAGTATTAGATATTTACTCTGAATTTATTCTTTGCTATGAATATGTGTCGGTTTCATATTATGTGACAGAGAAAACTGTTAAGTTGACTTTGTTTTAAGTTACTTTTAGTCAATATATATTTACTACTACCTGAGGAGAACATTGCTTAATAAGAAATGTAAGAATGCGACAACAGTGTCCTTTGATAATTTTTCAGGGTTATACCCACACCTATAATACAGTGAGAATAACCAGCCATGTGGGTAGCTCATGTTACTCTGGGTAATGCAAGATTTCTTGCAAATTAAGAACGATTTACAAGAATAGACAGTCTGGTACAAGATTTCAACTGAGAAATTCTAAGGTGAGATGCTTAAGCCAGTAAAGACTAATTGTCTGGCATAATTAAGAACAACAAATACAGATATTGTGTCTGTGTTTTGTTGTGTAAAAACGATTGTCTTTTACATTTGTGTCCAATTTCATTATTCTGATTAACATTGAATCACTTAGTAAGTTGTAATATTGTTCAATAATCAATATCTTAAGCAAATCTCCAGTTATTTGTCAGACCTACATAATAGCTCTAATGTTTATTCCGAGCACTTGAATATAGTACAAAGTTGATAGGAAGCAGAAAATTTTCATGTCATGACCTAAGATTATCATTATTTTGGAGTCTTGTGTTAGGTGCTGAAGTCAAACTCTGGTATTATTAGGTTTAAAAAGGCTACTAAGTTAGAGAAATGGCATTTTTGACAACTAGTAAGACTTATGACTTAGAGGAAGAGTCAATCACTGGGGGAGATGGTTATCTGGGTGAGTTTTTAGGTCTAGTCTTCTCCTAGATGTTGGAATTTTGCCAATGCTATAAAGGTCCCTGTCTTCGATCTCACTGCGACCTATGACTCGGGACGAAGAGCTGCCAAAACCTGGCATTCAAACGAGTCTTTCTTCAAAGGATTAGGATTGAAGTTAGTGAAACTTGGACTGAAAATCATTATGATGTGACATCTGAGATTGAAGTCACCCAAAAAAGGAGCAGATTGAGATTGGAAATGCTATTGGTTTTGTTTTGTTTTTGAATTTCGCGCAAAGCTACCCGAGGGCTATCTGCGCTAGCCGTCCCTAATTTAGCAGTGTAAGACTAGATGGAAGGCAGCTAGTTATCACCACCCACCGCTAACTATTGGGCTACTCCTTTACCAACGAATAGTGGGATTGACCATCACATTATAACGCCCCCGCGGCTGAAAGGGCGAGCATGTCTAATGTGACGGGGATTCGGCGAGTCGAGCACCCTAACCACCTGGCCATGCTGGGCCGATGCTATTGGTAGGTGAGGCAGAAACTGCCAAATGGCAAAAAGAATGGGTCATCAGGAAATGGAGAGGCTCCCCAAGCCAGGAGGTATACTGTCAAAGTGGACATAATCCATGGGGAGCGTGAGGTCTAGCAAGGCCAATGTATTAGGTCGTCAAGAAGTAAATGTCGCTTTTTTTAGATGAAAAAATCCGAAAAACTTATATATCAAAACAAAACATTTATTAAATGAAATAGTCTCCATTCTTATCGATTATGCTTTTCCATCTCACGATCAGGTTGTTAATGTCCTGATTAAAGAAATCAGTTGGCTTTGAAGTAAAGAACATGTCGATGTCCTCTTTAATATCTTCCACATTTGCATACGTTTTCCCATTAAGGTGGTGTTGCAGCGAAAGAAAAAGATGGCAATCTGATGGTGCCATATCTGGAGAATATGATGGATGGGGGAGAACTTCCCAACCCAACTCCATAATCTTGTGTTGCGCCAAACGTGCCACATATGGACGTGTATTGTCGTGGAGAAGAAGAACACCTTTTAGATTGACGAGTGAAGGGCGTTTCTGACGAAGAGCTTGATTTAAACGTTCCAGTTGCTGACTATAGATATCTGCATTGACAGTTCGCTGTGTATTGAGGAGTTCGAAATAAATTACTCCTTTGATGTCCAACCAAATGCAAAGCATCACTTTCTGCGAATGGAGTCCAGGTTTTGGAGTCGGAAGCGGTTTTTGTCTAGGACTGAAACACTGTTTTTGGCATTTAATATTCGCATAGAGAATCCATTTTTCATCACAGGTGACAATTCTGCCCAAAAATGG